>NC_086446.1:776203302-776480802 GCF_028390025.1 Pseudophryne corroboree | reverse complement strand
CCAAAAAGGTGCAGCTGGAGGGTATGCCACTGCATCTGCAGCAAGTCTCTGCGCTGTAGATAGTGGGAATAAAATTCCTTTTACTGCAGCGTCCTATGTCCTGCTGCCAGTCCGCCTGCCCCCTCCGGCATCAACAATCCCCATTTTCTAGACGCGGCGCAGGTGGAACAAAAGGTGCTGCGGCCACCGGTATAGATGTGTATGAAAGCGGCGCAGCGAAAGGCTTTCACATACTCTTCAACAGTAACTTTTTAGCAGGTACAGTACCTTTTTTTTATTGTCTGTACCGATTTTTGGCTCTCCAAACTTCCATTGAAAGTATAGGAATAGGGACGTGGCCACGCCCCATTTACCCACAGCCACGCCCCTTTCCTAATTTGTACTGATTTTTATGTGTAAAATGTTGGAGTTTATGCTTTCATAGCCCTCCCTGCGCCACATACTCTCTGAGCCCCGGAGCCTCCTCTGCGTGTGATGTCACAGAAGTGCCTCCCCGCCACAGCCTCGCCCAGATCCCCAGAGGCCCTGACTCCGCAACACAGCACCTGGGCCGAGATGGCTAATGTAACGGATAGAGTGGGTGATATCGCGGAGGGTAATGTCTGGATGCTGAATCAAGGTAAAGGGCAGGCCCACAGGGGTACCAGGGAAACCAGCGGTGGGCCCCACTGTCTGAGGGCCCACTCCTTCCTCTAGGGATCAGGTTCCAGACTATGCACTTGTATTATACATGGTAGATATGTTGCATTACACTGCACTAAACTATTGTGTATTTCAAGCCTCTGTGGAGGCTGGCCGCACCCCCTTTGTAGGCTGGCCACACCCCTAAGTATGGGCCCCTATAACTTCATTCCCCTGGTGGGCCCTTCATGTCCCAGTCCGACACTGGTAAAAGGTGACAGTGCTGTGCAGTGCAGTTGGTGTGCAGTGTCACTGACACTGCACAGCACTCTCACCTTTTACATTGATTCAGCCAGTCACACAGTTCTGCCAGCCAGTCACTATTGTTAGCACCAGTGTCCCAACGCGCCGCATTACAGGGAAGTAGACGCACTAAATAAACTACAGCTCCCAGCAGCCCTTAGCGCCGAAGCATTCTGGCCCTTACGGCTGCTGGGAGCTATAGTTTATTTAGTGCATCTTCTTCCCTGTAATGCGGTACGTTCGGACACCGGCGCTAACAATAGTGATTGGTTGCTGTGCGAGTCTCCGGGAGAGCCACTGCCAAAGGGAGGACAGCAGCTTAGCTGCTTCCAGGAGGAGAAGCATTACCCGCCCCACCCCCACTCACAGAACCTTCGGGCCCCATCCACGGCACCCCCACATACCCCCCTCCACCACCCGCGGTTGCTCCGGACCCCCTCCCCCACCTGCAGCACCACTGCACCCGCCCCTCCACCACCCACGGCACCACTGTACCTGTCCCACCCGCAGCACCCCCACAACCGCTCCTCCCCCACCCGCGGTGGCTCCCGACCCCCACCTGCAGCACCCCCACCCCTCCCCCACCTGCAGCACCCCTGCAACTGCCCTTCCCCCAACCGCTGGCACCCCCGTACCCCCTCCCCCATCCGCATCTCCCCCGCACCTGCCACTTCCCCAACCACAGCACCTACTAGGTGATTCATCAGGCCCTGCGTGCGCTGTTCACGCCATTGCAAGGGGCTACGACCCCTTAACCATCGTACGCTCTTTGTCCATGCAATATTTAACCACTCACACAATTATGATTAGAGGTAATACTCCATATAATACAAATACTGCACGCCACAAGGGCGTGCAAGGTTTAAGAGGGCGTAGGCCCTTACGACGGTGTGAAGAGCGCCCGTAGGGCGTGATGAATGACCTAGTGATTTGATAATTAGGCCCCTGACTGTTTGCAGATATTGGATCTTATCTGAGCCAGGGTCCCGGAAAAAGAAATTTGTTAAACTGTAAACAAAAATCATTTCTTATTGCGCTGATCAGAAATGATATTTAAGGTGAATTGCCCCCCAGATATGTAAATCCTTCACCAACCACGTCAGGGTCTGTATATTACATTTACATAAGCAGTATGAGAGGAACAAGATGTTTGTCCCATCTTATCTATATATCATCTCCTTACACAGGGCGAGTCCGGTGCGTAGCATGTGACTTTATGATGCACTCGTTGGTTACACGATGACGCTGCTCTGGGAACGCGGGAACATGGCGGCCAAAACAAGCAAATGTCAAACACTTTCCCATAAAACATGCAGGAAGACGCAGCAATCTCGGGGAGGAAACACAACGACAACATGGCTCGTTTCCCAACCTTACTGCCTCAGGAAAGCACGGGGACAGTACTGACCAGGTCACAGCGATGAGCACATTTCCGCGTCTTAGTGCGCAATCTCGCAGCCAGCCATTGGACGATCTCTAGATTTTTGTAGAAACCGTTTGCTCAAAAGCAAACGGTTGGGGGTGTTAGTGACATAATTAGCTGCACCCCTGGATCTTTTAAAATGTGTCAGTGAGTAATGACTACACCTGTGCATCTGCTAGGTGACCTGGAAAACGTGAGCCTCGTGGGGTCCCGAGGACCGTGTTTGAGAACCACTATTATATGGCAATGTCAAGCATGTAACTATGGCAGGAACAGTTTGCAGTCGCCCCTCCGGTGGCAATCCATAGTCCAGAGACTGGGATCAATCGTGCTTACAGATCCCGCCATATTCCGGAAGTAATCTGGTCTCTCGGCCCAAGAGGCGAACGGTGAGATGTCACCCAGGCTGGCCGCACACGTGTGTGAGTGGGTGATCACGGTGTTTGGCCCAGAAAATCCCTTGTAATGATGTAATGTTACACACAAACGTAATGATTTATCTGTGCGGGGTAAGGGCCGGGGTTATTATTATTTTATATAACTTAATAAAGAGGAATATAATTGTATTTGCCCTTGAACGTTCCTGTAATTGGGAACAGGCCGCGCGCAGTCCCTGCTACAATAGACTGTTAAATTCACATGATAAATGCTAAAACAAAAAATGCAGCTATTTGCTTATTCTAATTCCCTTCCCACGCTGCTCTCCGGAGATTCATGTCATTCCAGGAATGGTTTTAATTTCACAGTATTAAGTAGCAAATTCCCTCCCTTTTTTTTTCTTTATTATCAGAGAAACGTGGATGTAGCTCAGAAAAAGAATAAAAGAAATTCCCCTGAAATGTGACATTAATAGATTTCCTCTAAACGAGGCTGAAAAACTGTTACTGAGGCATCGCGGATAACATTGGTCGCCACGTCGTCAGCCTGCAGACACAGGACACCCAGGACTGGACTGCTAATCCTTTCTGGTAGAGGCCCGGGGTACAGTGGCCGAATGACGAGGAGATCGCTAAGCACCCTCTTTACCGATGTGCAAGCCATCCTGATACAGAACCCCAGGGGCCGGATTATGGGGTCTATTCGTGAAGCAGTGAAAAGAGTGGAGAAGTGAGCCTGTGGAGAAGTTGCCCATGGCAACCAATCAGCTGGTCCGTACAATTGTATAGTATGCAAATTATAAATGTTACTTCAATGCTGATTGGTTGATATGGGCAACTTCTCCACTGGCTCACTTCACCACACTTTTCACTGTTTCATGAATAGAGCCCTCTAAGTCGGATGCTATGGTGATATTCCCGCAGATGGTGAATGTTTTTCGCCTGTGCATGCCTCGAAGGCAGGGATGGGGAACCTTCGGCCCTCCAGCTGTTGTTGTACTACACATCCCAGCATGCCCTGCAACAGTTTTAGCATGGCCAAATAGCAAAACTGTAGCAAGGGATGCTGGTATGTGTAGTTCAACAACAGGTGGAGGGCCGAAGCTTCCCCACCCCTGCTCTAAGGCATGGGTCTTCAACCTGTGGCCCTCCAGCTGTTGTGGAACTACACATCCCAGCATGCCCTGCCACAGTTTTGCTATTAAGACATCTTAAAACTGAGGCAGGGCATGTTGGCATGTGTAGTTCCGCAGCAGCTGGAGGGCCACAGGTTGAAGACCCATGCTCTAAGGGGTCTATTCATGAAGCAGTGAAAAGAGTGGAGAATTTGCTAATGGCAACCAATCAGCAGCTCCGTACAATTGTATAGTATGCAAATTATAAATGTTACTTAAATGCTGATTGGTTGCCATGGGCAACTTCTCCACTGGATCACTTCTACATACTTTTCACTGCTTCATGAATACATAGTAACATAGTAACATAGTATCTGAGGTTGAAAAAAGACAATTGTCCATCGAGTTCAACCTATTTGTGGTCTCCTATGCATGATGATTTGACTAAAATTTCTGACTGATGCTGCTGTCAGCCGTTGCATTTTATCCCTATTTATAGTAACTATAATGCATGACTATGCACCATACCCCTGGATATCCTTATCCATTAGGAATTTATCTAACCCATTCTTAAAGGTGTTGACAGATTCCGCCATTACAACTCCCTCGGGCAGGGAATTCCAAACACGTATTGTCCTTACCGTGAAAAAGCCTTTACGCCGTATTGTGCGGAATCTCCTCTCCTCTAACCTGAGCGAGTGTCCACGAGTCCTCTGTGTTGATCTAACCAAAAACAGGTCCCGCGCAAGCTCTGTGTATTGTCCCCTTATATATTTGTAGATGTTGATCATATCCCCTCTTAGTCTCCGCTTTTCCAATGTAAACATGCCTAGTCTTTCAAGCCTTTCCTTGTATTCCATCGTCTCCATGCCCTTAATTAGTTTGGTCGCCCTCCTCTGTACCTTTTCAAGCTCCAGGATATCCTTTTTGAAGTACGGTGCCCAGAATTGTACACAGTATTCAAGGTGTGGCCTCACTAGTGATTTATATAACGGGAGTATAATACTCTCGTCCCTAGCATCAATACCCCGTTTTATGCATGCTAATATCTTATTAGCCTTCTTTGCTGCAGTCCTACTTTGGGTACTACTGCTTAGCTTGCTATCTATGAGGACACCTAAGTCCTTTTCCAGTACAGAATCCCCTAATTTTACCCCATTTAGTAGGTAGGTGTAATTTTTGTTCTTGTTACCACAGTGCATTACCTTACACGTGTCTGTGTTGAAGCGCATTCTCCATTTGGCTGCCCATGCTTCTAATTTAACTAAGTCGTTCTGAAGAGACTCGGCATCCTCCTCTGTATTTATAGCCTTACACAATTTGGTATCATCTGCAAAAATTGACACCATGCTTTCTAGACCTTCTGTTAGGTCGTTAATGAAAATATTGAACAATAGCGGTCCTAATACTGAGCCTTGCGGCACACCACTTAGCACTTCAGTCCAAGTTGAAAAAGATCCATTAACCACAACGCGCTGCTTCCTATTATCTAACCAGTTTTTGACCCAAGTGCATATTGTGCTTCCTAGCCCTGATTCTTGTAGCTTGTAGATAAGTCTCATGTGTGGTACAGTATCGAACGCTTTGGCAAAGTCTAAAAAGATTACATCCACGACTTTACCCTGATCTAGGTTTGCGCTTACTGTTTCATAAAAGCCAAGTAAGTTGGTTTGACAGGATCTGTCCTTCATAAACCCATGTTGATTCCTTTTAATGACCTTATTGGTTTCAAGGAACTTCTGAATACTATCTCTTAGAATATCTTCCAATACTTTCCCCACTATAGATGTAAGACTAACTGGTCTATAATTACCTGGTTCAGCTTAACTTCCCTTTTTGAATATAGGCACTACTTCCGCTATACGCCAGTCTTTGGGAACCATACCTGATATAACTGAATCCTTAAAGATCAAAGATAGCGGTTTTGCCAGTTCAGAGTGAAGCTCCATTAGAACCCTTGGATGAATACCATCGGGCCCTGGTGATTTATTAATCTTTAAATGTTTTAATTGGTCACAGACTACTTCCTCGCTTAAATAAGTACCTATCAGTGTGATATTCTTATTATTGAGATTGTGTGTCAGTCCCTGAATTGGGTCCTCTCTAGTGAATACTGTTGAAAAAAACTCATTTAGTGTGTCCGCTATGTCATTATCATTTTTGCTTAAGACTCCCAACTTGTCTTTTAAAGGGCCTATACTCTCCTTACTTAATCTCTTGCTATTAATGTATTTAAAGAATTTTTTGGGATTCGCTTTGCTTTCCTTTGCTACTAGTTTTTCAGTTTCTACTTTAGCCGCTCTTATTTCCTTTTTGCATATTTTGTTACATTCCTTATAGTGCTGAAATGACTCTGCTTCCCCGTCAGATTTGTATTTTTTAAATGCTCGCCTTTTCTTGCCCATAAGTTCCTTAATCTTTTTGTTAAGCCACATCGGTTTATGATTTTTATTCCTTTTTTTGCTACTCATAGGAATACATTTGAGTGTATTTTTAGCTAGCAGGAATTTTAGTCTCTCCCATTTCTCCGTAGTATTTTTTCCTAAAAACAAACCTTCCCATTCAATATCCCTGAAAAATACCCTCATCTTTTCAAAATTTGCTTTGCTAAAGTTTAAAGTCCTAGTTGAGCCAGTATAGGGCTGTTTATAGAAACTGATATTGAATGTGACCATATTGTGGTCACTGTTTCCTATGGGTTCCCCTACTATAATACCTGATACCAAATCCCCATTGTTTGTTAATACCAGGTCTAAGATTGCATTGTACATAGTTGGTTCCTCAATTAGTTGGACTAAGTAGTTATCATTAAGTGTGTTTAAAAACATATTGCCCCTAGCAGTATCACATGAATCGTTTTTCCAGTTTATCTCTGGATAGTAAAAATCTCCCATCACTACTATATCTCCTACTCCTGCTGCTCTTTCAATTTGCTTTAGTAACAATTCATCATCAGATGCGTTGATACCAGGCGGCCTATAGCATACACCCAATACTAACTTTTTTATTCCTTTTCCCCCGCATGCAATTTCTACCCATAATGTCTCGACAGTGTCTACAGTCCCCTCCTGAATATCTTCCCATATATTAGGTTTTAAAAACGGCTTTACGTAAAGACACACCCCTCCACCCTTTTTATTTAGTCTGTCTCTCCTAAACAGTGTATAGCCCTCTAGATTGACTATCCAATCATGAGATTCATCCCACCAAGTTTCAGTAATGCCTATAATATCATACTGTTTGCTTGCTGCAAGTATTTCTAGTTCACCCTTTTTACCAGTAATGCTTCTGGCGTTTACATACATACAACTAAGATAAGTATTTTCCCTTGCGTTAGGGACATCTTTCACCTTATGTAGCAATGATGACCTGTAATCGTCATTGGTTAGTGCTTTGGTAAAATCCCTTTTAGTACCCATGTTAGTAACCTTACCGCCTGCTCTTACCCTCCCCCCAACTTCTCCCCCATTTCGTTTACTACCGCCATCCCCACTATTCTCACTGCATGACCCGTAGTTTCTAGCTAAACCCTCCCCCCAGGCTCCTAGTTTAAAATCTCCTCCAACCTTCTAACCATCCTTCCCCCCAGCATCGCTGCCCCCTCCTCAGTCAGGTGCAATCCGTCACGACAAAAGAGATGGCGCCTGACTGAGAAGTCCGCCCAGTGTTCCAGGAACACAAACCCCTCTTTCCTGCACCAATCCCTAAGCCACACATTTACCGCCCTAATCTCCCTCTGCCTCCCTGGACTAGCGCGTGGCATGGGTAATAATTCCGAGAATATTACCTTAGATGTCCTTGCCTTCAGTTTCTTTCCTAAGTCCCTATAGTCTTTCTTAAGGACATCCCACCTTCCGCTAACTTTGTCATTGGTGCCAACGTGCACCAAGACCCCTTAGTCGCTAAAACGTTGCACAGCGCCACGTGTCCTGCGGCGTTAATATACAAAGTCTTGGACTGATTGAGACGCACGGGCTTACAAATGTACAAAATATATTGGGCGGTGACGGGGAGGTGGCTATTCAGACGCAGTCGCTGATAGTGGTAGAAGTTTAGACCAATGGCTGCGTCTAAAGCAGTATTTGAGCCACCACCCGTTACCTCCGAGGACCGGCCACTGAAATCCACAGACCCTGCGTCCAAATCTGTTCTGCGTCTCCATGCGGTGACAATCGGGACACATGTGCTGGTGTGCGATTCTGACATAGGCGCAGAAGAATAAACATGGTCCGTTTGCTCGGAAACAGGCCCTTGGTAACATTCTCCATCTACAGTAGTATCACAGGGAATGACATAGGCCATCCTCTCATCCAAAGAGTTCAAGTGAGCTTCAGCTAGTGAGCCGATGGCGGTGACACACCTGTGCGTATTACTCATAGTACAGCCACATTCCAGAAGCTAATCTGCGGTAGCCATAGCGCGTGATGGCTTGATAACAGCGATATAGAGTGTTTTCACTCCGTGGTTCATAGTGATCCATATAAAACGTGCCTATGCAGCATCTATACTGGGATGGAACACATTAGTCGTAGCTAAGACCACATGATGTATGATGTCATTTCCAGTAGGCGGTTTTGGAAAAGCACTATGAGGGAATGTTAGCAAAGTTTGGAGAGAGATAAAGCGGAGAGAGAAATAGGGGGGAGATGTACTAAGCCTGTGAGGAGGAATAAAGTGGAGAGGTAAAGTACCAGCCAATCAGCTACCAGCTGCCATGTTACAGGCTGTGTTTGAAAAATGACAGAAGGTTATTGGTTGATACTTTATCTCTCTCCGCTTTATCATTCTCCAAGGCTAAGTACATCTCCCCCAAAATACCAACCAACCAGCTCCTGTCATATTTCAAACACAGCCTGTGACATGGCAGATAGATGCTGATTGGCTGGTACTTTATCTCTCTCCATGCCTTGATAAAACTCCCCCTTTGTATGTGACTCTATGGAGTATCCTGGGTTATATGCTTCACTACCAGCATCAGTAGTGATTATCCCATGATCTTTTATCTTTATAACTTGTGCAAGTTAAATTGCCTTCTGCATAATAAAGTAACGTTGGGTCTCTGATATACTTTTTTGCCTTCCCGTGACGTATGATGTCATTTCCGGTGTGTTGGAAGCGCTGCTTGGCTGCGGCAAGGTATTTAAGTTTTGTGGGGGGGTTATACGGGTTTTTTTGAGTCTCTGGGAGGTGGTCTAGAAAATGTTCCAAATGGTGTAGACATCGGTGTGCTGCGGCCCTGGAGAAATAAAACGCGTTCCGGATGATAGGTCGACAGTTAATAGGTCGATGCCATAGGTCGCCATGCAGGTACAAAAAGTCGACATGCAAAAGTTCGACAGTGCTTAAGGTCGACGGGTACAAAAGGTCGGCAGGTTGAAATGGTCGATGTACATATGGTTTACGCAATTTTTTGTTCTAATCAAATTGTGTCGGCCTTTTCTTTGTTGACCATTTCCATATCGACCTTTTGACCGTCAAACTTTTGTACCTGATGACCTTTTGACCTTTTCAAGTGTCTACCTGATGACCTTTTCAAGTGTCTACATTTTACATGTCGACATATGATCTTGACAAACTATTGCATATCACCCGTATGGGGTTGACCTATTGACTATGGACCCAATGATCCACACCCGAATAAAACTATTCGGGGGAAGCTGTGGCGAGTGACCTCTCTTTGTATATGTATGTATATAATGACACTTGATATATACACAATGATCACGTCCTCCCTTAATCCTATATATAGTACTGTAAATAAATCTTGCTCGTTGCTTCCTGATTGGCTCAGAAGGGAAGATATTACTTCCTGTCGCCCTCATTAGCATAACCGCCCCTCTCCGCACACTCTGGCGGTTCCATGGTGTGGGCTGGAGCTCAGTGCTGTGCAGGATATTAGGGCTGAGGCCTCACCAGTGCATTATAAAGGGGCAAATCTATACGTTTCTGACTTAAACATGATGGGGGAGGTGTATCAAATCTTGAAAAGAGAAGAAGTGAAGTTGCCCAAATGAACCAATCACCTTCTAACTGTGATTTTTGTCTAGCACAATTTATGACATGCCAAAAGCTAATGACAACTTCTCCACTTTATCTCCCTCCAAGGTTTGGTACACCTCCCCCTGTCTTTAAATGACCCTATTATCACAGCGTTGCCGACCGTAGTGTACATGAGTCATTAAATCACTGTCCCCATTCTTCAACGCTTCCCAAATATTTACAATCAGAGAAAAAAAAAAAATTAGAGCTAGAGAAGAAGGGCCCTGATTGTGTAGGAATTGTTCTCGCCCTCAGGTGTGAGCTAGCCCTGGATGTATATATAATGATACAAGCATCCCGGCCGTACCAGTCACAGCAGCCGTTATAGATAACTGAAATGTAGCCAAAACTTTTTATAACCGTGATTGGATACTCTTATTATCAAACAAAAATTGCAGTTTATCAACGTTATTCTCCAACGCGTTTTGTGGGTTGGTCATCGTTGCCCAACTCCTTTTTCCAGCGGGCACCCCGGTTGATGCCATCCTGAGATGGCAGTAGCAATTAGCGGACAGCTGCACTGCTTGTACTGTAGCTGTCCATGTCATCGCTTGTGATTACCATAAGCGGCAATCAGGGGCAGATTGGGAACTAAAAGTGCCCCGGGAAAAATTTCTAGAAGTGGCCTCACGTGGGCGGCATCAAAACAACTGTATGCGGAACCGATACCACAGTACGCGGGATTAGTACATTACTATGGAGCTCAGTTATCAACGAAGGTTAAACCTCTCTGCATATGATAAATGGTGCTGCAGCTTCCAACTGTCATTTTTCAAACACATGACAGTTGGGAGCTGAACACATTACAGTTGAGAGCTGATTGGCCGGAGCACCATTTATCACATGCAACGAGTTTTATCATTCACAACGAGTTTTATCACAAATGGGACCTTATATTTGGAGGCATCAGTCTAAAAAGCAACAAGCAATGGTAGGCGTGGTTACACCAACAAAAGGCGGAGCATGTCACAGGTGCCGGACCTAACACACAAAAATCTTATTGCCTCCTCTACCAAAGGTAGCCCTATGTACTAACAGTAGCAAAGCTAATACCAGATAATCAGGTGTCATAGGTGCCAATTTCAAAAAAACAACCCTGTACTTTTTGACAAAGTGGGCTCTATTACGTGAGTGCGATGGCGCACACAGATACATATGAAATTGATATTACTTTAGGCGGCACAATGGGCGGGATGTACTAAGCGGAAAATGCGGTAAACTCCCTGTTTACCGCATTTTCCTGATGTACTAACCCCCGGCCAGCAGGACAGCGCCGCGGCGGGGTACGCTTTAGCTGGCGTACGTCCATAGAAGCCTATGGGCTTCTCTCCGTGGCGCTGTGTGAGGGATCCGATCGGATCCCTCCCAGCATGCCCTGCGGCCGCCCCCGTCACCCCGCGCATGCGCAGACTGACTCCTGGGGCCGAATCCCGGAAGTCAGGCTGCCGCTGCGCATCGCGGAGGACAGCTCTTATCGGAAGAGCTGTCCTCCGCAATGCTGATCGCATATGTTAGTACATATGCGATCAGCATCGTGGCGCAGGGCGGCGATGGGCGGCGATGTACATTAGTACATCCCGCCCAGTGACTGGGAAGTGGCCTGAAGTAATCGCAATAAGAGGTGGAGTCACGGCAGCCACAGCGGCCATTTTGAAAAAAAGATACAAGGGAAACTTTGCATCAGCCAGGGACAGCTCGAGGAGTCGATGTTCGTCCGATGGTGCGCTGATGGTGGAGAGTTCTTATCTACCGGTGCACTTGAGCAATGATCAGATACAAATGTGGGCATCGCAGAGTAGTAGTGCACAAGGGGAGGGGCTTACACTGGCATTTGCATATTTTCACACTCGAGAGCCCGTGAGTCATATCCGCTGCGCTTGAGTGGCCTGCGCCAGTGAATCAGGCCCATTAATCAGCGCACATCTACTGTTTACTGACTTATCTGCTAAACATAGTTTCTAGTCACTGACTAAGGGATCTATTCATGAAGCTGTGAAAAGAATGGAGAAGAGAGCCTGTGGAGAAGTTACCCATGGCAACCAATCAGCTGTCCGTACAATTGTATAGTATGCAAATTATAAATGTTACGTCACTGCTGATTGGTTGCCACGGGCAACATCTCCACTGGCTCACTTCTCCACACTTTTCACTGCTTCATGAATAGACCCCTAAAGGAGCTTCCCAACATTCCGGCCAGTTATTACAGGGATCCGAGGCCTGAGAGTGCAGAGAGGCAGCAATCGGTTAAAGGAACAGGAAGTGCCCCCTCTTCTCGCCGGAGGACATTCCCAACTGTACATTCTTTTATTAGTTCCAGGACGCGTGTTTTCCCACGGATCCAGCCCATACACCCTGCACCCCAGCTGCTCCTCGCCGTACACAGCTAGCCGGAGCCTGGAGAACCTCTCTGACATTTGCACCCAGAGACTGAACCGCCGCCTATTTCAGTCCCTCAGCCCGCAGAGAGGAAGACGCTGGTCGCAGATAAACATTAAACCAAAACAAAACTAAATGAGTTATTGGCCCGTTATCTGCAGAAATCTGCGCAGCGGTCAGGCTTTGTTTACACTGCTTACAGCAGAGTCTGATAGTTTATAATCGCTCTCATCTACTTTCATGTGATATCTTAAATGCGCTGATTTGCAGCCTGTGACTCTTATTTATTACTCAACACTGGGGTAAGGAAATTGATTTTCATAGAATGCCCCGTAGTGTCACAGTAATTACATCATATAACTCCGCCTCCAAGTGACTCCTGACACTAGAGGTCTAACACTAGAGGATGCACCCATTAACTGGTACACAGTAGGAGACAGGTACAGAGCGCTCTATATCCTAACAAAATAAACATAGCTGCATCAGCAGACAACACTGACATACGTATCAGGGTGACAGAAAACCGCGGGATTTGGTGCAGTCGAAGATTGTGTAAGTGAGAGAAGGATAAGAACATGAGAGTTGAGGGCCCTGCTCGTGAGAGTTTACATTCCAAAGATGGTTTCCCATCTCTGTTTGGCATAACCAAGCATTTTTTGTTTTTCTTTAAAGAGGTGCGGGAACACAGAGCATAGCTCCGCCCCCTTACACCTGCAAAGCCCCACCCGCATGTTCTGATTGGCCCAGTGAAAGAACAGGGTTGAAAAAAATCAGTTGTGGAAACCATCGATGGTTATCCACTGTATATTTGATAGCCATCGATAGTAACCTCATTGATTGGCCATCAATAGCAGAATTTCCACAACCCCCCCCCTTTAGTGTGAGAGCAAGTAGCCCCTGTAAAACACACTCATGGCCACACGCTGCAGCCAGCCGGCCATATACAGATAGCTAAACTACTGTATATACTGTAACTACAACCAAACTAATCGGCTGAATTATTTGAGAATCCTTAATTTATTATATACCACGTTTTATTAGGATTAGGGAGACAATGTAATAAAAAAATATATACAGTATATTCTGTGTATATTTCCAGTTTATAACACTTACAATATGCTAATTACCATTCACCTAATCATGTATATCGGCTAAGAAGGCAGATAGTGCAAACATGAGATCATTTACAATCATAATGGCTAATCTGCAGACTCATTTGCATATATTTGGACACGCCCCTCGCACATCTAAGGACCGAAACAGGGTCAAAAGTTTCAATGATGCAATATGCCTGCTGTGACATCACTGGCCGTTTCCTATAGTGAGGAGTCTGTTGGGGAAACACAGGTCCAAGCATCGGCCCTGCCCCAGAGTAGTGCTCCATAGAACAACAATAATAACTTACAATTTTCGGAGGTGGGAGGTCAGGCAGGCTTTTTTGTGGAGGCGCAGAGTGCAGTGCTGTCACCCCATTGGTCAGCACATCTTTGGCTGGCTGCTCTGAAGTTGCCGCTACGGAAAAAAGGTATTCAGGTCAGATATATGGGGAATTTCTTCATTCTGTTCAATAATGATGATGATATCGGGGCAGATGTACTAAGCTTCAGAGAGTGATAAAATGGACAGATATTAAGGGGTCTATTCATGAAGCGGTGAAAAGAGTGGAGAAGTGAGCCTGTGGAGAAGTTGCCCATGGCAACCAATCAGCTGCTCCGTACAATTGTATAGTATGCAAATTATAAATGTTACTTCAATACTGATTGGTTGCCATGGGCAACTTCTCCTCTGGCTCACTTCTCCACACTATTTACTGCTTCATGAATAGACCCCAAAGTATCAACCAACCAGATCCAAACTGATATTTTTCAAACCCAGCCTGGAACATGACCGTTAGGAGCTGATTGGCTGGTATTTTATCTTTCTCCATTTTATCTCTCTCAACGGCTTAATACATCTGCCCCATTATGAGCCGGTGATTTTAATGTCGGCTATAAAACATACCTGGCGCCGTCTTTCCTGCTGTTCCCTTGTCAGACTCCAACACCTTGTTCATGTAGATGTACTCTTCATCGCAACCTGAAATATGGAATGGTCCTAATCTGAGATATTGCAACACTATATACATTTCTTGGTGCCATCACTATCATCTGTTTATTGAAAAGTTATCACAGACATTATAGAGGAACCTATAGTATTGGCACAAGGAGCATGGGGGAGTAAACGGAAGGTGCGCCTGTCATCTGTCAGTTTCTGGCTTCCTGTCTAATATATCCTATAATCAGGGGTGTAGCAAGGGTGGCTCCAGTGGAGCACGAGCTCCGGGCGCTGGAAAACTTAAAGGGCATGCTGCCACCTGAACACCCCCCTCCCTCTGCCCACTATACCGTGAGCCACTGTGCAGGCAGCCGCGGAACTTGGAGACTAGCTAGGGTATAGGTTAGGCCAGAGGCGACAGCAGGAGACACGGACAGCCGGCACAAGCTGGAGCTCTGCTGCCCTCTTTATATGTCTCAATGTCTGCTTGTAGCTGTGCAGCAGGGTTACTTCTGTCCTACCTACACCACTGCCCCGGCTGCTGCAGCACCTCTTTCTGCTCCGGCTGCTGCAGCACCTCTTTCTGCTCCGGCTGCTGCAGCACCTCTTTCTTCCCCATCTGCTGCAGCACCGCTCTCTGTCCCGGCTACTGCAGCACCTCTTTCTGTCCTGGCTGCTTTAGCACCTCTCTCTGCCCCAGCATGTCATTTTGCCTCAGCTGCTGCAGCACCTCTCTCTGCCCCGACTGCTGCATCACCTCTCTCTACATTGATTCTACAGCACCTCTCTCTGCTCCAGTTGCTGCTGCTTCAGCACCTCTCTCTGCATTAGAAGCTGCAGAGTAACATATATAAGTGGGTCTACTGTGGTGTAATGTGTATAAACAGTTCTAATGTGGTGTAATGTGCATAAGCGGCTCTAATGTGGTGTAATGTGCATAAGCTACTCTAATGTGGTGTAATGTGCATAAGCGGCTCTAATGTGGTGTAACTTGTATAAGCTACTCTACTGTGGTGTAACGTGAATAAGCGGTTCTACTGTGTTGTGTAACTTGTATAAGGGGCTCCACTGTGTGGCGTAAAGTGTATAAGGGATACTACTGTGTGGTGTAATGTGAATTGGTACTATTCTATGGCCATGCCCCTTCCCCCATAAAGCCACGCCCCTATATTTTCCATATTTTAAACATGGGGGCGCCCAAAGGAAACTTTCGCCCTTGGCTTCAATAGGTCTAGAACCGGCCCTTTTACCAATTTAGGATTTTTAAATATTTTTATTTTCAAATGTAACATGCCCCCAATTCAGTACAGGGGAGGGGGCGCCGAATCATACCCTTGCTCCGGGCACCATGCCACCTCGCTACACCTCTGCCTATAATGCTTATAGCGCTGTTCAGTGTCTGTTCTGAACAATGGCTCCCACTGTAATAACTGGGCAGCCTGGTCAGAACAGCCAAAGAAAAGGAGTACCACTGCGCCAGGAACGGGGTATGGAATACAGTGTTGCGGAATGGGGTGAGGAGAGGGTGGACTGAGGTGACCCGGCACAAGCTGCCGTCCAATTTAGTAGCTTAGTAGGAAAATGTATCACAGGTTGGCGAGAGATAACGTGGGGAGAGATAAAGTACCAGGCCCTGTCATTTTTCAAACCTGTAACATGACAGTTAGGAGCTGATTGGTTGGTACTTTATCTCTCTCCAAGCCTCTCCGCAGGATGTTATATTAAATAACTCAACACACATTGATACATTCATTCATACATACAGTTACTACACATTAACATCCCCGCTCATCAAACTATGGGGCCACCTGCTGGGGATGGTGCCTCCAACGCCAACGCACTATGCGTAGATGTTTTTTTTTTTTACTTTGGGTGGTACAGTACATTGGGGCCCACAATATGTCACTTTACGTCAGCTTCACGGTATAGAAACACAATAACATCTTCTCGCTGTTTGCTATTTGCTATACCCTTAGTTGTCTTTCTCTCTGTATACAGTATATCACTGATGGCTGAGATGTTGGCTCTCAGAGATCCTGTAACAGCTGGTACAAGACGTCATCCTTGGAGAGTGTGAGCTGCTGAAACATATCCCTCCTCTGTAGGCGGTAATACAACGGACACTGGGGGTTATTCCGGTTTATTAGCAAGCAAAAAAAGTTAGCAATTGGGCAAAACCATGTGCACTGCAGGGGAGGCAGATATAACATGTGCAGAGAGAGTTAGAATTGGGAGGGTCATTTTGTTTCTGTGCAGGGTAAATACTGGCTGCTTTATTTTTACACTGCAGTTTAGATTTTAGTTTGAACTCACCTCACCTAGAGACGTTTCTTGCGCCGGGCAAGTCGTGCATTCGCACGAGGCACCCGCCGTGGCTCTAGGTGGCTACGTTTGCTGCTACCCCTTCTCCCCCGTCATTACTACTCCGCTCGGGGGGCGGAGTTTCGTGCAATGGCGCGTTTGCGTCATGACGTCACGACACAAACGCGTCATTGCACGCAACTCCGCCCCTGAGCGGAGTACTGATGACGGGGAGGAGGGGGAGCCGCCCGGTAAGCCTGCCAGCAAGCTAGGAGGAGGGAGAGGCGGGCCGGCGCGGGCCGAAGAGTGGGAAGCGGGAAGACCGCTGCAAACCTACAGTAAGTATAACTTTCTCTTTCTCTCTCTCTCACTCTCTTTCTTTGTAGAAGGGGTCTCTGACTGCCGTCATGTGTAAAATGGGGACTCTTGCCTGCCGTAATGTGTAAAATGGGGATTTAATGTATCAAGGGCAGTGTGTGGCATAATATGATGCAGGGGGCATTACTGTGTGGGGCTTAATATGGTAGAATTTTTTTTTCCTGTGGTTGCCGTGATCTGTTGGTGCAGGGTCAAAAACTGGGGTGTAAGGTAGTCTTTCCAGACGAGGCCACGCCCATTTTAATGGGACCACACCCTTTTAACAAGGCCACGCCCCCTTTCCGGGAGCGCACTCAAATTCTTTATTTTTATATTGGGGGGGCGCATTATTATATGGCAATGGGGGAGGGGGGGGGGGGGGCGCATTTTTATATCTCGCACTGGGCGCCAAATTGCCTAGAAACAGCCCTGAACCCACCCAAATCTAGCTCTCTCTGCTACACCTGCCCCACCTGCAGTGCACATGGTTTTGCCCATTAGTGCACTTTTTTGGTTTGCTAACAACCCTGACTAAGGGCCACTTTCTGCTGGACCAGGAGGTGAGGCTATCCTTTCATTTGGACATGGAACTACTTGTTGACTAAAGACACCAGCCAACCCCTGTCCGCATCCCCCGATATATTCAGGTTCAGATCCTCAGTGTGTTGATTGCATTCCAATCTCTGTGACCTACTCGCACTACAGAGAATTCCTGCTGCAACTAGAATGTCTGAACTGCTTGTGATTGGCTGATTGTGTGACTGCACAGCTGAAGCTGATAGGTGAGTATTTTGTGGTTTGTGTCTGTGGGTATTCATTAATGCTAGGAGAGAGATAAAATTGTGAGAGATATAGGGGTCTATGCACTAAGCTTTGGAGAGAGATAAAGTACCAGCCAATCAGCACCTAATTGCCATGTTACCGGCTGTGTCTAAAAAATGTCAGGAGCTGGTTGGTTAGTACTTTATCGCCGTCCACTTTATCTCTCTCCAATGCTTAGTACACAGTACCAGCCAGTCAGCTCCTGCCTTACATTTCACAGGCTGTGTTTGGAAAATGACAGGAGCTGATTGGTTGGTACTTTATCTCTCACAATTTTATCTCTCTCCAAGCGTTGATAAATACTTACTTAGTGTTTGTTTTTCTCTCATATGAAGATGTACTGGAGAGGTTTAATTGATGCTTAATGGAGAATGTGTATTTTGGTTAAAACCTAGGTGTTATTGCCTGTGACAAATGCCTGGTATAAACCAGGTGTATACGGTACCAATGCAGGCTGTACAATAGGAAATGCACTTTTTATGTGCTGTTTTTGTTGTTGTTGTTTTTAAATTATGCATATTTAGGGAACAACCCTGCATTGGCCCCGGTCTTCATTAAACCCCAATACTTCTACTAATTGTTACCTTGGTTGTGCAGAAATCTATGTCCTTTTTGTCTCTCCCTGGAACCTACCTGAATTCTCTCTCTCTTGCACGACCTTCTTCATACGAGGCACACTCTTCTTTTTGAACATGTACAGAGGCCTTGCTTCAGGGAACTTTTAAAGAGAGGAGGAGGCTCACTTGCAGCCTCCTCCGTCTGGGCCGCATCCACACACTCTGCGCCCATTATAAATACGCCAGGGCCTTGCTTTGAAATATTCTAATATACAGCAGGCTTTGTCCTGTTTCCCTGTTTGTACTCTTTGTGGCCTTACTACAGGTAGATATATGATCTTGGAGATACCATTCTGCCATGATTATGTCACCTCAACATGTTGTTGGCATGTCTACCACAAAGAGCATACTTCACATCCGTTTTCACAGATAGGGGCTCATTTATCAAGAATCGCATTTGCAATGTGATCTGGGCATGATATTAGCACCCGGAATCGCATTGCAGGATGGGATTATTACCGTGGGATGTATTAATCCTCACCGGCAAGAACAGGAGCTGCGAAAGTGTTTACCGTGGTGGCGGGACTCCTGTGCATGCGTAGTCCAGCTGACCACGCATGCACTGCGGCTAATGCAAGGAAGGGTTCTAAGGGAACCCACTGTCGGCTAAGTTGGACCATCAGATACAACGGGCTGCCATCTTCAGAAGGCGGAGCTGCGGGGGCCAAGCTGCGGGAATGCTTCACACTCCAGAAAAGGACCAATGGACAAGTTCCCCATAGCAACCAATCAGCTTTGAAGAAAAGCCTTTGTCAAGTACATTCTATAAAATGTAAGGGAGATGCTGATTGGTTGCCATGAGCAACTCCTCCACTACTCTGTTTCTCCACTCACTGCTTCATAAATAGACCCCTCAATGATAAATAGGCCCCTTAGTTTGTGGTTTTCTCCCATACCATACTGTTTTGAGTTGTTTGGTACTATGGGGGTTATTCAGAGATGGATGCCGATCACTGCAGATGCCGCAAGATCTGCGCCCATCTCCGCACATGCTGGGGGTCCCCCAGCACAGGGCAAGGCCTCCCAGCATGAGTGGCGCTGCCTCACGATGCCTCCACAATTTAATTGCGGACGCATCGAATTAAGGTTGACCCCTGGCAGCGCAGCCTGGCTACACTGTCAGGCACTCACCGCCATTTTTTTAATCAGAGCAGCTGCGTGTGACGTCACAGAGCCGCCCCAAAAATGCTCCCGGCACATCCCCGTTTGGCCCGCCACCCCCCACCCTGTCGCTGCTATCAGTCACATTGCGGCCAAATCCTTCAGACTAATATAGGCAAACTGTGCTGCGGGGCACAACAGCCGCAGACTCAGAATGAGGCCCTCTGCCCTGGAGCATGCGTCCTTTGTTTTCCAATGTGTCTTCAGTTTTCCCTCTTGTGTATTGGTTTCATTTATCTACACAAAGACTCAGACTCAGACACAAAGAAGCAGACTCAGAATGAGGCCCTCTGCCCTGGAGCATGCGTCCTTTGTTTTCCAATGTCTCTTCAGTTTTCCCTCTGGTGTATTGGGTTCATTTATCTACACAAAGAAGCTTCGCCATCCTGCCAAACCTGTTCCTTACTTCAGGAAGACAGTCTTCAGGTTTCTCTAGTTTTCCATCCTCGCTGACTGACCATTGATGAATATGAGAAGATACGTCTTCCTTCCCGGGTTCTCGATTCCATTGCTGCACACACATCTCTGTATTTTCAATTTCAGAAACTCAGCAACTGCTGGTCTTTGGAAATGATTCCTTAGTTATGTCCTCCTATGCAGCTAGTGCACGTTTTCATTTTACTCCACTGATACTTCATATGATCAGAGTGTTCTCCATAGCTGGCTTTCTAGGGGCCCTATGCTCTAGATGCTGGGGCCACATTTGGATGCAGCTGATGGGTCAGTCCTGCATGGAAGGGTTGGCAGCTTCAGGTTGGAAATCAGTGGTTTTCCTTGTACAAGAGTGTGACTGCCATGTGTGAAGATCCAGCGCTGCTACTTGCCGTGTTTTGTCACCGCTAATTCCATATAGTGCGGTATTAGTTGGGAATGATGTGTGTGCAAGTGTTGTTATTGCAGAGTCATATAGGCCCACACCAGCAGAGGCTGTAGCTGGGCGGGAGGAGGAGGCGTGCCAACGGCGTTGGAATGCTGTTGGGGGGGGGCGCAATCTGGACAACACAGGCGTGTCCAGACCGTTGCTGGAGCGGGCCACAGTGACTGCATGACGTCACGCACTGCGACCCAGCAGATGGCGGGTAGCCGCCTGCCAGTGCGGCTGCTGTGCAATGCTTTACACCTCTGCGGGGGGGAAGGGGGGGTAGGGCTTGACATGCGGGGCGGACTAGCCCTGTGCTGGGTGTCCCCCCGCATGTCAGAGAAAGTGATCGTAGCTGTGCTAATTTTAGGCGTCATACAACTCACCAGCCGGTCAGTGTACGCTACAAACGGGTAGCGGAGCAGGGTTACCGGAACAGCTTCATATGCAGATGTCTCCGGAGCTAAGCGTGGAGACTTTTGGCTCCACCGTATCACTTTACAGCAAACTTGTCTACTCTACCCCCAATATTTCGGGCACCCATGGAAGAGTGGCCGAATCTCCCGAATCCCGCCGGCTTCCTAGTGAAGCGAGCAGGATGAGTAGATTATACCTGATATTCCAGCTCTGTATAATGGGGGCAGGGCAAAAATGTGTCATTTAACCCCTCCCCGTACCCATGGACCAGCGCATTGTGAGGCGGGGCTTAGTAACAAGACAGCTTGGCCCCGACCCCAGAAGTGTCCTGCAGTGTCTCCCCTCCGGGAGAAGCTGGGCTCATGGTTCCAGTTTGAAGTACAAGTTGACAGCTCACAGTTAAAACCTCAGACGTCAAAATATGAAAATACTGTACTATATAGTATTTATTATAGTATAGTATTTATATATATATATAGTATAGTATTTATATATATATATATATATATATATAGATATAGATATATATGTACAGTATATGTATTTATTTTACATTAGAGAAGTGTAACCATTCAAGCACTGACAACTCAAACGCGTTTCACCTGGCTTGAATTTAAGTCCATCTGTTGAGTCTGTCTAAAGTTTGAGAATTTATTATTTGAGATGTTATACAACAGAGTGAGGATCAGAGTCATCCTCACACATATATGTCCAATTATAGTGAGTTCATTGGATCATATCCTATAAGAAATACCTTGTACATACATTATGTAAGGCCTATATATAACGGCCTGCGAATTCCAAGAACTGGCACGAATGAATGTCTACGAGTCCTGAGATTTAGCCCAGAGATTTAAAACGGAAACAATTTAAATGGCAAAAACAGGTTGGTTTTGCCTTTTAAATTATTGCAGCTTTAAACCTAAATCGCCGGAATCACAACGGTTCCTGCAACTCACAGGCTGCTATATATCGTCCATACAGCTTATAATAATAGGTTACGTGGTTATTTCTAGGATTGCAATGGGTTCTAGGTG
This sequence comes from Pseudophryne corroboree, assembly GCF_028390025.1. Taxonomy (NCBI): domain Eukaryota; kingdom Metazoa; phylum Chordata; class Amphibia; order Anura; family Myobatrachidae; genus Pseudophryne; species Pseudophryne corroboree. The sequence goes on along the minus strand of NC_086446.1, from coordinate 776,458,943 downwards.
ACAGGTTGGTTCCTGGTACTTACTGCTGTTAGTTTTCACATACATCTGAAGGATTTCGGACAGCAGACATTTCTTCAGGATAGCCGAGCTGCTGAGATTCTCTTTGTCCAGGACGCTGAGGAAATCTTCTAGCTCCGTGAGCAGCCGCTCCAGGGCTGGGGAAAGAGAAATACACATTATAGAGGGCGACGGAACCAATGTGTACTTCCATCAATTAATGAATCATTTATAACATTTCTATGGTTACCTTGATTGGTATGTGGTGCCCACCCTCTGGCAACTTTTACCTCAAAAATTTAACTTTATGTATTTCTGCGACTTTCTTCTTTGCTGTGTCAAAGTCAGAAAAATATCCCTATACACGCTGCCATATTTGCACCTCACGCTGGTCCGCGCTGCGCATGCGTGCGCTTTCCCGTGATAGCGCATACCCGCTGTTGCGTGCACCCGCTGGTGCTCGGTATGCGTATTTACGGTAAAGTTTGTGTAGTCGTAGCGTGCGACTCATTCGTTACATATTTTCACAATTAACGTAGTTTATAGATTATGGTCCCTTTGATAGATTCTGAAAGTTTGGTTAATATAGAATGTCCCTGAACGGAGGGATCCCTCTTTGTATTGTGGGAAGGGTCTAACAGGAGTCATACAGTAGTGTTTGGTACCCATCGGAAGAGTATTTAAATAGCAATATTCCGGTGTTGGTTTGGAGCGTATTAATCGCTCGTGCGAATAGTTATGGACATAAGAAGTTTATGTCCATTACTATTATTTACTCTTACTCAGGTATGCGGCGGGAAACCCAGTGTCCCACCCACCTGAGCTGTTTGAAATCGTCACAGCCCACCTGTATGAATCAACCTATGACCTTTTGTTATAATGCGAAGCCGAATTCCTGTGTCCAATGGACGATCAGATTGTAGGGACCATTAGATTGCATTGTGTGTGGGGCATAAATAGGCAGGCCGACCACATCCAGCTCTCACTCTTCAACGGTTCTCATTGCTGAAAATCGGGTGCTGGATGTCCAGAGGCGCTTGCGATCGTTTCCCCTTGTGCGTAAGTTTTTCTCCGTGATCATATTGTCTTACTGTGAGCCATTTCTCTCATCTCTCTCTCTCCCTCTCTTCTCTTTCTCTCGTATTTTCCCTTGATTAGATTGTATTGTATTTCCTGCATAGTTATCTGGTTAGTTGGTTTATGTTATACTGTAGTGTATCATTTGTACTGTGATTCCTTTTTGCAAGAATAATTAGTTATAATACATATAATAGGCTTTGGACCCTAAACAGATATCTGTGTATTTTCTCATAGTGTTAAGTGTTCATAGAGCGTCGGTGACGCTCAAGCAGCTTTGTAGTTAATCAGGTTACACCAGGTTACACTTACACTTTGTCTCTACACTAAGGTATACTGTGTATCTCATTGTTAAAGGTATAGATATAAAGGTATAGCGTTGTGAGCGTCTGCGCCGCTGGTGATCTCCTCGTGGTCTCGAGCGTCCGCTACGCCATAGCGAATCATTACGTTAGTCACAGCCAATAGCGTGTCTGCCTGTGATCTCTGGGCCGTGAGCGAAAGCGACGCTTGAGCGTCTCGCCTACGGCTGAGCGATCGATACGCAACTAGCGTACCCTTACGGTACTTCTTACATAGTCAGCGTACAGTGTTCTTAGACCTCATAAAGGGTTATAAGTACGATAAATAATTTAGCTTTATCAATTGGAGGCTCGTCCTATCCTTCACATATCTGCACTAGGTAGATCAGCAGACATTATCCCTCAGCAAAGGGCGGGAGGTTGTCTCGTAGTGCTGACGGGATAAGCGTCTGCTTCGCTTAGATAACGAGTGCTGAAGGAATCCGGGAACCGGAGGTAAGAACAAAACGCTAGTGTCTTTTAAAACTGTTTATTTTTCTTCTGTTTTGCGTATACACGCACGCATACATATATCTGCATTTCTTTTTTTCATTTTCGTATATCACCATCCTGTCTGCCAGTTTTATAGTTGATAGAAAGTGCTAAAAGAGATTTGCTGTTATTTCATAGTTTAAGAATAAAGGTTACATAGTTAAAAGTATAGACAAACACACAGGTTTGCCTGGACGATAAGGCAAAATCAGTGTGGTGTGCGGTAGATGATCAGGGATCATCTACATTGATAAAAGTATAAATTGTGTTACGGTGGATCTTTTGCTTTGCGTACACGTGTCCCTAACAAAAGACTTGTGTACGCAATCCAAAGGCAGACGCACGCAGCGTACATTACGCAACGGAGCGTCCGGTTACGCCCACGTAGCTCAAGTCACGATAAGTTGAAATAACGCAAACGCGATAAGTAACGCAAAGCGGTAAATAGCGCAACAGGCGATAAATAACGCAAGTCTATTTTTGGTGTCCGAAATTTAAATTAACAGATCCTGCTCCTAATTGGTAACACAGCTGGGCTAAAGAAAAATTTCTGCGCAGAAATAGAAATAGAAGCAAAAGAGTGCATGTGGTGAGTGAGTGTTTTTCATACATTTATACAATTTTAGAGGTTGAACCAAAAGAAATCACCGAGTACTCGTGAGGAACATACGTGTAAGTGACATGCACGGTGGCTAGGGAGGCATCCTTGGTTAAACACAATATATGAGCATTAGAGTATAGCGGACCAGGAGGTAATACAGTAACGAGACCAGGAGGTCATACTGTAACGAGACCAGGAGGTCAGACCAGGAGGTCATAGCAAACCAGCAGGTTCAGGTAAAATAGACAAAGAAGTCCGCTATACAGTCCACAGGCACAACACCGAAAAGGGTTGGTGCAACACCCATATAGGCCATACAAGCTCTTGCTGAAGGAATTCGCAGCCGCAATTATCGATTCCACTTGGTCTTTCCGTACATAAGCTTAGGTGCTTGTGTGCTGAACGATTGGACCGCACGTAATTGTGTACAGTAGTTAGTAATCTGACCTAGTACCATTAGAGTAAAGGGGTCACAAACGCTATTTGTACATTCTAACGTGATTTGTGTAATTTTTTATTTTTACAAAAAGGGAAGTTCGTTGGTCACTCAGGAACTATCTGACAACCCCACCTTTACTGGAAAGAGTAGTGCTCTTCGGATCACACTCGCAGTTTTCAGTAAACAAAAGGTTAATAGGTGCCCTGGGTCGAGTGCGCCAGCACCATATCGGTGTGATCAGGTCGCATTGGTCGGCGTGGGCGAGCGAGTGGGGTGCTCGGTAAACTTCACCGTCTGCCTATCGTGAATAATTTGGTTTTCTGTAAGGGTTCGCTGAAGACCCTGATATAGAGATCAGAGGTAGAGCAAGCAACGCCTGCAGATTATGGGGGCCAGTTGTTCAGGTAGGGGGCGATCAACCTCGGTTCGGGTTGACTCTGTAAACCGACCTATTGGATCGGCCAGGTACATAATGTGTGAGAAATATGGAAGTCACACAGAAGCTTTATGTGATGAATGGGAGAGAATGACTGTACAAGACAGGGAAAAATTCCCAAGAATAGGTAGCTTCAGTCCAGAAGTGTTACAAAATATAAGGAGGAGGATATGTCTCATAAAATCAACAAAGAGACGAATTCAGCATCATGATTATTTACAGTTGTGGCAACAGGAAGGTGAGATACAGAGAGGTTTGGCTCTGGCGGCGGGATCTGGGGCAGTCAGGAAACTGGTAGCCACAGCCCCGCCACCACCATACATAACAGGAGAGAAGTTGATTGCGGAGAGAAACGCACTAAGGTGTAACGCACAATCACTTAGTAACCATGTAAATGTTAATGATAATGTTAACCCATTAACCCATGCAAGTATTAACCCGTGCAAGTTGTACCCTGTTTTGAACTTCCCTCAGGAGTGTGAACAAGAAGAAGATTCGGCAACAATTTCAGCGCTCTCTCTAGCGGCCACCATATCAGAAACCACAGTAGGAACTGCTCCACTCACGAGATTAGTGAAGGCCCCTAGCGGAGGGATAGGTGAGGTCGTGTCAACGGGTAAGTACGGCACCATGCATTATGCTGAGACAATTGTACCACAACAAACTGTAGAATCTACACAGAGTGAAGTTGTTAAAATTAATCCAGTTAAGGTGATAGTAGTTCCCAATGGGAAAACAGATGCATCAGGAGCCACACCCGTTAGGAACATTGCCATGTATTGCCCGTTTACTAGAATGGAATTGAGGACCATAGTGTCTGAATTCCCAGACCCCAGAAAAGATTTAGTTGCAAGCCAAAAATACATCAGGGATCTAGGAAACACTTTAGAGCCCAATAATAAGGATTGGCAGATAGTGCTAAGAGCTTGCTTACCTTCCAATGTCGACTCAGCCCAATTCTTAGTTGATTGTGGACTAGATAAAGATGTACCGCTTACAGATGTGTACGACAAAGATAATGTAAAAAGGATAAATTTACAGTTAAAAGAGTATTTCCCAGCCGTTGTTAAATGGAACAGAATATTCTCCATTAAACAAAAGGAGTCCGAAACGGCAGCAGAATATTTCCACCGGGCACTATTAGAAATGGCAAAATACACTGGTATAGAAGACATTAGGACCAACCCAAACCATCAAGAAGTAGCAGTATCTGTACTGATGGATGGTTTAAAAGAAACATTAAAGGCTAGGGTACAAACCACGCAACCATGTTGGCGAGGTCTGTCAGTGTCCACTTTGAGAGAGGCTGCTATTGATCACGACAGAAACATCACCAAACACAGAGAGTCACAAAGTGATAAGTTAATGTCAGTAAGTATACAGGCTCTGACCACAAAGCAGCCTGCGTATGTACCACCTAATCTTGTGGGTAAGTCAACTGTTGTAATATGTTATTATTGTCACAAACAGGGACATTTTGCACGAGACTGTAGATCAAGAAATATACAAAAATCTTACCAACCCCCTAGACAACGACACGACACACGACATTGGGATCAGGGTCCACAGAGGCGGAGTTATGAGCCACATACAGGGGAAACAAAAAGATATCCCCCGAACAGAGACTGGCATGCCTCTGATAGTCCCCAGCCAACTCCCTCACAAGTAGTTGCTGTCAACAGGATTCAGGGAGGTCACCATACCCAATAGGGGTGTGGCCATACCTGTAATCTGCAGCCAGTAAAATTGATTGCCAATCTTGGAAGTGAACCTGAGATCGCAATTAATGTAGCTGGTAAAACTTTAAACTTTCTTGTAGACACAGGGGCGGCCAAGTCAGTGATAAATTCGACAGTGGGCATGAGAACCACTGGTAGGACAGTTCCAGCCATGGGAGTAACAGGAGTAGTCCAACACTACCCTGTTAGCAAACCAGCCGAGATTACAATAGGACCCTTGCATACCAAGCATTCCTTTTTGCTGGCTGCATCGGCACCAACCAATCTCCTGGGAAGAGACTTACTGTGTAAAATGGGGTGCGTCATTTATTGTACTTCTGAAGGTGTATTCTTGGACATACCTGAGAATCACGCTCAGGAAGTGCGAGACATGTTAGACTCCCCATCAAAATTAATGTCACATACCATTATGACAAATAGGAATCCATCCCAAGTAGAAGAGATGACATCTCAGATACCAGAGTCACTTTGGACAAAAGACGGACAGGACACTGGATTAATGGCAAACGTAGCTCTAGTAGTTGTACAAGTAAAAGATGGTAGGATAGCTCCAAAAATCCCACAGTATCCTCTGAAGCCAGAGGTGGAGTTAGGAGTTTTCCCTGTAATAGAGCGCTTGCTACAACAGGGCATTCTGGTGAGAACGTCCAGCACAGCCAATAGTCCCATCTTCCCTGTTAAAAAGAGTGGGGGGAGGGGTTACAGGCTAGTGCAGGATCTAAGGGGGATTAACAAAATAGTTGAGAGTCAGTTCCCCGTAGTGCCAAATCCAGCTGTCATCCTAATGCAAATTCCTCCCACTGCCAAATTTTTCACTGTTATTGACCTCTGCTCCGCATTCTTTTCGGTACCTCTGCATCCTGACAGCCAATATTTGTTTGCATTCACATACAGAGGAGTCCAATACACGTGGACTCGATTACCCCAAGGTTTCATAGATAGTCCAAGTATATTTTCTCAGGCTTTGCACGATTGTTTACAGTCTTTCCAACCAGTGAGTGGATCTGTATTAATACAGTACGTGGATGATCTACTACTGTGTTCTGATTCATTGGAAGCATCCCTGAAGGATACGAAACAGCTCCTGTTTCATCTTTCAGACACAGGACACAAGGTTTCCAAAGACAAGTTGCAATTATGCCAAACTAAGGTAAAATATTTGGGACACTGTCTAACACAAGGATTGAGACACCTGACCGCTGATAGAATCCAAGCAATTAGAGACATGACTTTGCCACAAACCCAGCAACAGATCAGAACGTTTTTAGGAATGTGTGGGTATTGCCGTAATTGGATCCCAGGGTTTTCCATTTTAGCGCTACCTTTGCAGGAAATGGTCTCCTCAAACAAACCTGATAGGATTTTGCATACAGACGAATCCGAAACAGCATTTGAGAGACTCAAACAGTGCCTAACGGAGGCGCCAGCGCTAGGTATGCCGGACTATGGGAAACCCTTTGAACTATACGGAACAGAAAGTGCTGGTTGCGCAGCAGGTGTACTAACCCAAAAACACGGTGATGCCAGCAGGCCAGTTGCATACTACAGCGCTCAGCTAGATACGGTAGCGCGATCCCTCCCCACATGCTTGCGAAGCGTTGCGGCGATAGCATTGCTAGTGACAAAAAGCGAAGATGTCGTGCTAGGCCACAACCTCACAATCCATACGCCACATGCAGTATCGGCCTTATTGAATTCTGCCCAAACCAGACACGTCTCATCAGCGAGGTTTACAAGATGGGAATTGGCACTAATGGCCCCAGTAAACATCACCATAAGGAGATGCAGTGCATTAAATCCTGCAACATATCTCCCAGGTGTGCCTGGTCAGGCACAAAGGGTGGAAGGTGAGAGTGATGGGGAAGGAGGATTTAATACAAAGGAAGATACACATGATTGTATGGAATATTTGACCCAAAATTTTACCGCAAGGCCTGACATCAGTGACAATCCACTGGAAGATGCAGAACTCACGTTCTACACGGACGGTAGTTGTCACAGACAGTCAGACTCGGGAGACTTGTGTACTGGATACGCAGTCGTAGATGACCAAGACACCATAGAAGCGGAACCGCTAGGCCCACCTCACTCAGCCCAGGTTGCTGAACTGGTCGCCCTAACCAGAGCATGTGAATTGGCTAAGGGTAAGTCAGCCAATATCTACACCGATTCTAGATACGCATTCGGGGTAGTCCATGATTTCGGAGCCCTATGGCGCCTCAGAAATTTCATGACGGCAGCTGGTACACCGATAGCGCATGCAGCTCACATAAAAAGGCTTCTAACAGCGATACAGGAACCCGACAGAGTGGCTGTTATCAAATGTAAAGCACATACATATAGTCAAGACCCAGTATCACTTGGTAACAGCCGAGCAGACGAAGCTGCTAAGCTAGCAGCTGCTACCCCCATACAGACAGACACCACACAACTGATGGTATTTAATACCATCAACACACAGAAGTTGTGTGAGATGCAGAATTTGTGTTCCACACAGGAAAGAGCGGTCTGGAAGGCAAAGGGATATGGCCAAGAGTCCTCAGGGCTCTGGACGGATGGACATGGTAAACCAGTGGCCCCCAGAACATATCTTCCATGTCTGGCTGAAGCAGCTCACGGGCTGACTCATCTAGGCAAGGAGGGAATGTGCAAATTGGTAAGAGCATACTGGTGCGCCCCAGGATTCTCCTCTCATGCGAGTAAAAGAGCAATGTCATGCCTTACCTGTCTGAGAAAGAATATTGGAAAGGCAATACCTACAGAACCATCCCATGTCCCACCTGCCGGCGGCCCTTTCCAGGTAATACAAATTGACTTTATACAATTACCCCCTTGTCGGAATTTGAAATATGTACTTGTTTGTATAGATGTTTTTTCAAATTGGGTCGAAGCATTTCCTGCGGCTACAAATACCGCTATGTTTACTGCTAAGAAAATTGTGCAGGAATTTGTATGTAGATATGGTATCCCTAGAATAATCGAAAGTGATAGGGGTACCCATTTTACAGGTGATGTCTTTCAAGGAATGTGTAAGTTAATGGGAATTGATAGCAAGCTGCACACTCCGTACCGTCCACAGGCAAGTGCGAAGGTCGAAAGAGTGAACAGCACTATTAAAAATAAATTGAGCAAAGTAATGGCAGAGACAGGATTGACATGGCCAGAAGCTTTACCCATTGTACTGTACAGCATCAGAACCACTCCCAGGTCCCCACTTAATCTGTCTCCCTTTGAAATCTTGTTTGGTCGACAACCGCATGTCATGATTAACCCTCAGGATGATTTGAAATGTAACAATGAAGTAACTGTAAAAAGTACTTGATTAACATGAGTAAACAGTTAAGGAATCAAAATGATAATCTGAAGTTGGTGATTCCTGATTTACCAGGTAGTAATTGTCATGACATTGAACCTGGGGATTATGTAATGATACGGAATTTTCTACGCTCAGGTTGCCTTATTGACAGATGGGAAGGACCATATCAGGTCTTATTGACTAGCACTACAGCATTGAAGGTTGCTGAGAGAAAGACTTGGGTTCATTCATCCCACTGCAAGAAGGTTGCTGATCCAGAGAAGTCCCGTGATAAGGAACAGACGGTAGAGGTTGTATCACTGGAGTGTCTGTTCCAGGAGGACTGAGGCGGCACCTGAGCCGTGAAAATCTCAAGACCAAGAGCTGTTGTCGACTCCCCACTCCCTTTTATTGTTTTTCTCCACTTCCCATCCCCTTTCCCTCAAATTTCTTTTTCCCCTTTTTCATTCTTCTCCGTTTCCTCCTATAAGATGGACTTGCCCCAAGAGACTGTGATCCGGATTTTCCTGTTGACCATGATGTTGACCAGAGCAGTCTGTTCCGGCGAAAGTACCATGGAGGTCGATAGAGGTTCTGGAATGAGTTCTGATGATAAAGATGGAGGCGTAGTTTTCCAAGATCAACCTAACCAACAAGCAAAGGCGAGTATCAGAAAACGATCCGATAGCATTGATCATAGAAGAAATTGTGACGGATTGTTAGCTGAAGAGAACTGTATCTGTAGGCTCTGTAACAATGTCATTGAAGATGGGTGCATTAAGAAATGCCAATCCAGTTTTAATATCCATATGGATCGGCATCCATTAAGTGACTATCACTCCTTAGTGGGTAATGTGTTAAACAAAACAGATTGTTGGGTATGCTCTCAAGTACCTCAGGGTCATAGCAAATCAGGGCTAGTACCATTTCCTTTAACGATAGAGGAGGTACTTGAGTTAAATGGTGGGAGACCGGTGGACCGGAGGTTTAATATCTCCAGCCCTCCTAGTTTGAAGCTCCACCAATACCATGTGGATAGGTCCCTATTATGTTTCAACATCTCCAATCCCAGAAAGCCGGGAAATTGGGAAGTGTCATGGAGTAACCACACCATGACCTTTTCGCATAGAGCAGATAGAATGCCTACAGATACAGAGCTTGTACGCCACATAGCCAGTAGAGGAAAATCTTTCCGGTATAGATATACCTTAGGAAATAGGATTACTAGAGTTGGAGAAGTATCACCAGGATACTGTGCACATATCGTACAGCCTGATACGTGTATTAAGCAGATGGAAGAATTAGGATTAGGAGATTTCGCCTGGAAGGTGTGTAATATGGTAATGTCCTTCTCCGTCCCATATGTTCTCCCCGATGATGCATATTTCATATGCGGGAGAAAGGCGTACAAGTGGCTTGCCCCAAACTCTGAAGGATTGTGTTATATTGGAAAAGTATTGCCTGAAGTAATGACTGTAACACATGACAAAATGAAGGACATACACCGTGGTGCCCAAGCTCCTTATACTCACACTCATTACGAGCACCTTGTTAAAAGACAACTGTCAGAAAGGTTAGAGCATCCGGCCTCTGATCTGATAAGTGAATCCACCGGGATTCAATTCTTAATCGCGTTAGATTTCACCCGCACCGCTAGAGGAGTGCTAAATTATAAATACATATCGGCGCTCGCAAATTTGTTAGATAATATCACCGAAATGTATGATGACACGTTTAGATACACTGGAAGAGAACTTCAAGCCTATAAAACAGAACTGGTGCAGCATAGAATGGTTCTTAATTACCTCACAGCAGTGACAGGCGGATATTGTGTTACATTGGCAACGCAGTACGGCGTGAAGTGTTGCACGTATATCACAAATAGCACCGAGGATCCGGTAGAGGTCATAGACCAAAAGATGGACGATATTCTCCAACTAAAATGGGAATTTCGCCGAAAACACAATCTCACCCTTGCTGCTGTAGGTAATGAGCTGACTAGTTGGGTGTCATGGTTGAACCCGCGAAATTGGTTCTCTGGTTTAGGAGACTGGGCTCAAGGAGTCATAATGGATGTTGGGAAGTTCCTCCTATGTATCTTAGGTGTTGTCATATCAATTGGCTTGATATTTAGATGCGGTCAGGCTTTAATGAAGTGCAAACAAAGTACAAGAGTGATGAGTTTGAGGAGTGAGGAAACTGTAATTAACCTGGATTTGATTTACGACCCAACGATAGAAACAATGATGTGATGAAAATGCGATTTCTACGGTCCGTTTCTTTCACCTGTTTTTCTGGTTTTTCTCCAAGATAACAAGACCCCCTTGGACGAGGAAGTTGATGAGACGCTATACAGACAACGGATAGACCAAAGTAGAAGTTTTGACCACTTGAGATATGGACACTTGATGAACTTTGCCATGGATCCCCAGTTTCCCTAGAATTCTTAAAATTACGCTAGCCCAACATTTTTTGTAAATCTAATGGCATTGACAAAGCTTATTGCTCACGCTTAATGAGCAAAACAGCGCAAAGAAGACGACTTTCAACTGATACCGAACAAAACTTCAACCGACAGATGTACATTAACCTGACATAGAATACCACCGCATTTACCGTAATTATGTCTTTTCTTCATTTCTACAACCCTCAGGTAATGACACACATAGTATAGGGAATACAGGCACAGATATCAGCAATCACATATTCCCCCATTCATGTATCATCAACTAAAATGTGCTCCCCATTTTGTTCAAAATCCGAAAAGAGCTCGGTAAAGTTTGACAGCCCATCCACAGACCTGTACCACGGGATAAGAAGGAATTCAAATGTATACTTCGCAATACCTCGAAGCTTGATTTACAACACGTACGGCACGATGATACATGACCCCCCAAACATGGACTCATACATACATGCTTCTGCTATCTCACTAGGTCATACCCTCTTCACACCTACTCCTCTCTCCTCCCCTACCCAACCATGGAAATGAATTAACCCCTGACATATATTTTTCTCTTTTTGAAATGTTTTAGAAGGTGGCAGTTATTATTGACTGCCAAAGGGTGGACTGTCAAAGTCAGAAAAATATCCCTATACACGCTGCCATATTTGCACCTCACGCTGGTCCGCGCTGCGCATGCGTGCGCTTTCCCGTGATAGCGCATACCCGCTGTTGCGTGCACCCGCTGGTGCTCGGTATGCGTATTTACGGTAAAGTTTGTGTAGTCGTAGCGTGCGACTCATTCGTTACATATTTTCACAATTAACGTAGTTTATAGATTATGGTCCCTTTGATAGATTCTGAAAGTTTGGTTAATATAGAATGTCCCTGAATGGAGGGATCCCTCTTTGTATTGTGGGAAGGGTCTAACAGGAGTCATACAGTAGTGTTTGGTACCCATCGGAAGAGTATTTAAATAGCAATATTCCGGTGTTGGTTTGGAGCGTATTAATCGCTCGTGCGAATAGTTATGGACATAAGAAGTTTATGTCCATTACTATTATTTACTCTTACTCAGGTATGCGGCGGGAAACCCAGTGTCCCACCCACCTGAGCTGTTTGAAATCGTCACAGCCCACCTGTATGAATCAACCTATGACCTTTTGTTATAATGCGAAGCCGAATTCCTGTGTCCAATGGACGATCAGATTGTAGGGACCATTAGATTGCATTGTGTGTGGGGCATAAATAGGCAGGCCGACCACATCCAGCTCTCACTCTTCAACGGTTCTCATTGCTGAAAATCGGGTGCTGGATGTCCAGAGGCGCTTGCGATCGTTTCCCCTTGTGCGTAAGTTTTTCTCCGTGATCATATTGTCTTACTGTGAGCCATTTCTCTCATCTCTCTCTCTCCCTCTCTTCTCTTTCTCTCGTATTTTCCCTTGATTAGATTGTATTGTATTTCCTGCATAGTTATCTGGTTAGTTGGTTTATGTTATACTGTAGTGTATCATTTGTACTGTGATTCCTTTTTGCAAGAATAATTAGTTATAATACATATAATAGGCTTTGGACCCTAAACAGATATCTGTGTATTTTCTCATAGTGTTAAGTGTTCATAGAGCGTCGGTGACGCTCAAGCAGCTTTGTAGTTAATCAGGTTACACCAGGTTACACTTACACTTTGTCTCTACACTAAGGTATACTGTGTATCTCATTGTTAAAGGTATAGATATAAAGGTATAGCGTTGTGAGCGTCTGCGCCGCTGGTGATCTCCTCGTGGTCTCGAGCGTCCGCTACGCCATAGCGAATCATTACGTTAGTCACAGCCAATAGCGTGTCTGCCTGTGATCTCTGGGCCGTGAGCGAAAGCGACGCTTGAGCGTCTCGCCTACGGCTGAGCGATCGATACGCAACTAGCGTACCCTTACGGTACTTCTTACATAGTCAGCGTACAGTGTTCTTAGACCTCATAAAGGGTTATAAGTACGATAAATAATTTAGCTTTATCAGCTGTTTACATCAACTAAGCCACTGCTGATTATTTGTGTTGCCCTTAGATATGACTCAGAACTAATCTGTGTACAGCTGTAACCAGTGCAGAGAGTAGAGCTTATATGTGCCGTATCCAAAGGCAAAGGAAATAAACAACTTTGTCAGGACCACATAAAGCTCTTTGTAAAACACCCAAAAGGCAGCCAAAAAGAAAAAAGTTATTTTGTTTTAGTGAAACGATTACAGAAGGAAATTACAATGTTATTTGTTGAGGTGATCTGAAGGTGGACACTATCATTAGCAGAATTTGAAGCCAAAATATATTTGCAAACCGTTATATTTTAATAAAAATAAAATACTTTTTTTGTCCCCATGAACAGGACCATGGTGTATTCTATACAGAACATTGCTGAAATTAATCGGGTACATTATCATGCTTGCACAAGCAGTATTTACTAAATATATTTATCATGGGGGCCATGTTCTTTCTAATTGTGAGCCAAATCGCTGTATGGCTGGCCACACCTCCTCTGGAGTCTGACCACACCCCTACACATGGGCCCCTATCACTGCATTCCCCTGGGCCCTTTATTCCCCAGTTTGACACAAGTTACAAAGGTCAGCACTTAAATAGAATTGCAGACACCCTGAGCACCGTCCATGGGCCCTCATTCCGAGTTGTTCGCTCGCTAGCTGCTTTTAGCAGCATTGCACACGCTAGGCCGCCGCCCTCTGGGAGTGTATCTTAGCTTTGCAGAATTGCGAACGAAAGATTAGCAGAATTGCGAATAGAAATTTCTTAGCAGTTTCTGAGTAGCTCGAGACTTACTCCTACACTGCGATCAGTTCAGTCAGTTTCGTTCCTGGTTTGACGTCACAAACACACCCAGCGTTCGCCCAGACACTCCCCCGTTTCTTCAGACACTCCCGCGTTTTTCCCAGAAACGGCTGCGTTTTTTCGCACACACCCATAAAACGTCCAGTTTCCGCCCAGAAACACCCACTTCCTGTCAATCACACTCCGATCACCAGAACGAAGAAATTTCTTTGTTAAGCCGTGAGTAAAATACCAAACTTTTCAGCAAATTTACTTGGCGCAGGCGCACTGTGAACGTTGCGCATGCGCAGTTTGCGACTAATCGCACCGATGCGAAGAAACATAACGAGCGAACAACTCGGAATGAGGGCCATGGCTAGCAGTTCAGATTTAGGGATTTTCCCTATTTCTCATCTTCTGCAGGATGCAGTGTCGATCTCAGGGTATCACTGGTGGTGGCCACTGCAGGGGCTCCAAAAATCCCAAATTGGTAGATGTCCTTGCATCCTCTGAAACTGGGGCTTGATTGCATCATGTTAGGGGCGGGATTTCAGAACACTGGGCGTGGCCACATCTCCAATCCCCAGCAAAGCATCTGCTTATTACCATGCGTCCCAGAGACACTACAGTAAGCAGGAACACACCTCTATACTCCTGCTGCCAGACAAATGTGCTGAATGTGTGACAGCCCCTCAAATCAGGACTACATGCCAAAATCAGGACACTCTGGAGACATGTTCAAGTCAAGAATACACCGTATTAACTTTCTGAAATATGATTATGTATGCAATATGCTATGGTTATCCCATAAGCTTTCATGAGCCGGGCCCTCTCGAACCTCTGTCTCATGTCTGCACTTACTTTGCCTGAAGTCATGTGTGATTGGTTTCATGTGTGATTTATTTGTTTTGTGTGTGCTTTGTGTATTTGTTGTATGTGTACTTTGTTTATTTGTTTTATGTGTGATTTGATTTATGTGTGATTTGTTTTATGTGTGCTTTGTGTATTTGATTTATGTGTGATTTATTTTATGTGTGATTTGTTTATTTGTTTAAAGTGTGATTTGTTTTATGTGTCATTTGTTTATTTGTTTTATGTGTGATTTGTTTTGTGTGATTTGTTTTGTGTGATTTTTTTGTTTTATGTGTGAATATGATTTATTTGTTTTCTGTGTGAATTTCTTATTTGTGATTTGCTGTAGGTGTGATTTGTTTGTTTTATGTGTGATTTGTTTTATGGCCCTCATTCCGAGTTGTTCGCTCGCTAGCTGCTTTTAGCAGTATTGCACACGCTAGGCCGCCGCCCTCTGGGAGTGTATTTTAGCTTTGCAGAATTGCGAATGAAAGATTAGCAGAATTGCGAATAGAAAATTCTTAGCAGTTTCTGAGTAGCTCGAGACTTACTCCTCCACTGCGATCAGCTCAGCCCGTTTCGTTCCTGGTTTGACGTCACAAACACACCCAGCGTTTGGCCAGCCACTCCCCCGTTTCTCCAGACACTCCCGCGTTTTATTCTGGCACGCCTGCGTTTTTCGCACACTCCCAGAAAATGGTCAGTTTCCGCCAAGAAACACCCACTTCCTGTCAATCACACTCTGATCACTTCAACGATGGAAATTCTTTGTTTGGACGTGAGTAAATCTACTAAGTTTTGTGCTAAAATACTTAGCGCATGCGCACTGCGAACCATGCGCATACGCATTTTTGCCTTAATCGCTCCGTTGCGAAAATCGGCAACAAGCGAACAACTCGGAATGACCCCCTATGTGTAAGTTGCTGTATGTGTGATTTGTTTTATGTGTGATTTATTTATTTGTTTTATATGTGGTTTATTTATTTGTTTTATGTGATTTATTTGTTTTATATATGATTTATTTGTTTTATCTGTGATTTATTTGTTTTATGTGAGATTTATTTGTTTTATGTGTGATTTATTTGTCTTATGTGTGATTTATTTGTTTTATGTGTGATTTATTTATTTGTTTTATATGTGATTTATTTGTTTTATGTGTGATTTGTTTTATGTGAGATTTATTTGTTTTATGTGTGATTTATTTGTCTTATGTGTGATATATTTGTTTTATGTGTGATTTATTTATTTGTTTTATATGTGATTTATTTGTTTTATGTGTGATCTGTTTGGTGTATCGTTTGCATAGTTTGTATACCCGCTGTCCAGCATTGTATAATTTTGAGGCACCCTCTAAATAAAAAATGATGTTGATGATGATAGAATTTATATAGAGAAATATGATTGAAGAACCATTCTGTGAGCAGTTCCGGACCTGACCCAGGGCTGCTCTTGTTTACACTGCAATAGTCATTGAATGACAGAGAGCTGAGGACTTTCTTCCTGAGCTTCCCCTAATACAGGAAGTTATTCAGTCGAAAAAATGTCAGGAGTAATGCGCCACACATTTCTCGTCTCATCTCTCCCACAGTCAGGAGAGTCACTGTGACTCAGTCACCACCTGCGCACAGACAGGTGGAATACACGGGGGCTGACACAGAGCCCCAGACATGGCTTCAGGGCAACGGTACACTGGGGGGGGGGGGAGCTGTGAGTGACAGGCTGACCTGTACGTGTCACTCACATTGCGGAGAGCAGGATGCAAAAGTGAGATCAGTCAGTGACTAATATCTGATACTAGCTAAATCCAGGTGAGAGACTGCGGGCAGGTACTGAAAGGGAAGGGCCACTGTCTGTTGTCTACAGAGTGATACAGAGTATTAATGTCATATATGCTTTGGTGTAGCCGTTCCATCATATGTAGGGACAGCCACGGGAGGGGAAATGTACCTACTTTTAAATATTGATGTCTACACAGTAAAACTTCTCCTGATGCAAAATACAATTCTCATTACCTGATCTTGCTCTGTGGGGTCAGTTTATTTAGGGGCAATGTGTAGGGTTGCTCATATACTGTATGTGCCCATTACTGTAAGCTCTACATCGCCGATATTTCTGAGCCCCTCTATAGGGCACAAGGGAAAAAGTGTCTGTTCCCATTGTTGGAACCCCACGGAACCCTTGCCTGATATTTTCTGCAGATTGTAGTCCATAGGCTACAGCGGCTAACGCCATCTGAAGATGTTGTTAGCTGGCGGATACTTGGTAAATACGGGGCCAAGCTCTGGATACTTGATAAATCCGACAGCCTAGCAGCCCCCATATAAAACCTATTGAGGCTGCTTCTCCTGCAGAAATGGAGGGACTGCGGCAATATCAGATATTTTCAGGGGCTGTCCCGCAAATATTTATTTGATAAATACAGTAGTCCATGCAACTGTATTTATCAAATAATGCAGAGAGGGGGTGGGACATAATGATGCCATTTACCTGTCCCCGCCCCCAACAAGAGCTGCTGCATTCTGTGTTGCATCTTTCCTTTTGAAAGTACTGTATGTGATAGATAAACATATACAACCCCCCACCCCCTGTACAAATCTTACATTCGTCCCTGAAGTAGGCCCCTAGATCCTATTTTATGGCAAGATATATGTTCCTAGAAACCCCAGGAAAATATTCAGTTACAAGTCAGGGGCCTTATTCAGAGCTTTTAGCAAACCAAAAAAGCACAGATGTAACATGTGCAGTGCAGGTGGGGCAGAGGTAACATGTAACTCTATCTGCACATGTTACATCTGTCCCACCGGCAGTGCAACATGGTTTTGCAGACTAGTGTGCTTTTTGTGGTTTGCTAACAAACCCGAATAACCCCCAAGGTTGCTTAAACAACTTTCAAAGGGAAGTATTTGATGTGAACTTCATATCCTCTTATTTATGAAATGATATAGAGATTGTTGATAGTATATTCTCTGTTGCCAAGCGTCTATTGACTCTAACCTATACACTTGTGGACTGGTGAATGCAACTGACATGAATTACATGAGTGTGAAATTATACTACTGTAGTATGATCTCTCATTCTTCTCGCTCAGATCTTATCTGGCATCCTGCAAAACTGTCAGGTTTTTTCCTTTTTACTTTGTTGCAACAATGTTGTAGCTCTCTGCAGAACAGCAACTGCTGCAGGTATGTTTATAATGTTTCATTCCGGATATAAGACAGCAGAAAAATATTATTAACAATGTATTGAAATTGTCTTATTATCAGTAGCAGGATAGAATGAATGAATGAATGAATGGTTGAATGAATAAATGAATAAAGGATTGATTGATTGATTGATTGATTGATTGATTGATTGATTGAATGAATGAATGAAAAAATTCTAAATTGTACTTTAAGCGGACTACTCACATTCAATTGATAGTGAAGCCATCCAGCCTGATAACATCTGGGTCCAGTGTTACACACACTTTAAAAGTAAAGGGCTTTTGGAACCATGAGAACTGAACACGGTCTCCGCTGTGACTGTATGAGACGTAAGGGACTGATTCGCTGCCGCTGGCACAGTCAGTGGCTGCACCTGGTAGCAATTGCCCAACGCAGCCACTGCTGGCAATAGATCCGTGGATCTCAGGGGGAGCCTGTCCTCTGAGACACAGACCCATCTGTTCCCCCGATGCTCGATGCTATTGTTTCTTTTGGACAAAGAGATAAAACCTTGGATTTCCTGATTGGAGTTGGACTGTACGACCCGACCCCTCCCCGTCTCTTTATCTCCCCTCAACGTGTTTCACTTTCTTTCTTTTCTTAATTTTTGGTTGTATTACTACTACTCATTCCTTTATGGGACAGTGCATGCAATGCTCCCCTGCTCCAGGGCTGTCAATGTTTACAGAAATATGCTGTGTACCTGGTCAGAGAGCGGTGCGGTAGCTCCCACTGGTACCCATGCACTACTCTGCTGCTGCCATCTATCTGCGCACTGGAGTGTGATCAGATGTGGACAGAGAAAGCGTCACTTGGAATCAGCGGCGGTGCACTAGTACGGTAATGCGGCAGGAGGCGTCTGGTATAAGTGCTGTAGGTGCCTCCCGCATGCCGCAGCTCCTTCCAAGAGGCCAGGAAATCTCCATCGGAAGGTGGAGACCCTGGCCCCAGCGCTCCCAAAAAATGGAGGCCATTGCAGCCCCCTCCCTGCCCCCAAAGGCTGCAGAATGTCAATCACTTGATGTTGCAGCCATAGTGCCTCCGACAATGCA
This sequence comes from Pseudophryne corroboree, assembly GCF_028390025.1. NCBI lineage: Eukaryota > Metazoa > Chordata > Amphibia > Anura > Myobatrachidae > Pseudophryne > Pseudophryne corroboree. Next base: position 776,440,163 of record NC_086446.1, on the reverse strand, counting down.
GGACCTGTACTGCACATGCGCAGTACGGGATTCGGCAAAAGCGCAAACTACCGGCCACCGGTACTTTGCATCCTTCTTTCAGTTGCGTCAGGACCTCTGCCAGGCCCAGAATTATCCGGTGTGGGTGCAGAAACATGAGGTTCCAGGTATGGCACCTCATCAACCAGGAATGGGGCCGGTACTTGCAATTTCAAAAGAATATGGTACTGATTCAGTTAGGGGTGCATTGCAGGAGAGGCCCACACTGTGATTTTGCTATGGTGACGGAACACTGGAAACACCTCACTAAATAGTGCCGTTTAGCCTGCAGCCCTGTATGCTGCATAAGTGCAGTGCTGGTAACCATCTCTTATGCTGCTGCCCTTACTTTCCGGCTCTAGGCCTGGCCGCCCATGGTTTATTCTAGATCTCTAGTGGATGACACCATTTATTACTAGCCAACATTCCATCCATCTAACACGGCGGAGTTTTAAGTCAGTGACCCCTTCCAGCAAGCCGGCTTTAATACATCAGAAGGTTTCTATTTAGCAGTGACCGGAGGTGTAGGCGCCGCACAACTAACTTACTGCAACATACCCTAATCCAACAGAGCAATTTATCATTCCAGCGTTTAGATCTTTGCCACTAATAGCAGTGGTGAGGCTTAAGGGGGGTACTCACGGAGCGATATTCTAAGCAATCTGACTAGATTGCTTAGAATTTAAGCAGGATCGCTCTGTGTGTACCCCATACAGCGATAGCGATGCGCAGCCCCGCGCATCGCTATCGCTGGTGCTAGATTGGCCTGCCGTGCAGGCCAATCTAGTGGGTCGCTCATTTCACCCGTTGGGTGAAATGAGCGGCCCCCCTGTCTCCCCCCGCACGCTCAGCACAGATCGCGCTGTGCTGAGCGGCGGGAGAGATGTGTGCTGAGCGGTTCGCTCAGCACACATCTCTCCCACATCGGCCCGTCTATATGGGCCTTTACTGTACACTGCTGGACTCTGTCACGGCCTGGGCTGGATTAAGCCTGGGGGGGGGGGGGGGGGGACACACTTAAAACAGGGAGGCCCGGGTGAAGGGGGGGGGGTGTATGTTATATTGTGCATACCTCACAACATGACCCAGGAGGGACAAAATGCTCTCTACCCGGACTTCACTCTTCATATATGACTGGTGTCACCTGTGTTGAACTATTTAATTGATTAGAAAGGTTGTTCAACACAGGTGTTTGCAATCACAATTTAAGAAGGAAGTCCAGGTAGAGAGCATTTTACCCCTTCTGGAATGTATCATGGTGGAATGTATGGATTGTGTATATTAAATGTAAACCAGTGGTGTATATTAGATTTAAACAAATACTTTAATAATGCCTGGGTACTGTTTATAGCTCCACCTAATTGAGAGACAACTATTTTTACAAAGTTTTACAAAGACAACTTAAACATCCTTAAATTACCATAGAAAAATAAAATCTAGAATTTATTTTGTCACACAAGAATAGCAGCTGCCTCTGTACTACGTACACACTGGGAAAGGACTCAGGGGGACAGTGTGTGTGTGTGCCTCTCGCTCTTATTAGATAACAGGTTACACAGGATCCAGACACCCAGGTTTGGAAGAGGAGGCAGAAATAGGAACGCGGATAGGAGCCAGTCTCTGCGATGTGTAAAAGTAAAGTGAGCGCATTAGCAAAGACTTAACTTTCAGTTTCTGGGCCGCTGGCGTTACTGCTTGCTGCGAGTTTAGAGAACTGGATCTGTTTCCCGAAACGGGGTAAGTTAGGCAATAAAGCAGCCCCATAGGAGCCTCTGGTCCCCTGCAGACACGTTTGCATATTATTTTGTGCGGGATATCCTGTAGATATTATTTGCTATACAGGCCCCGCGGGCACAGGATGCACTTATTAGGCATTCCCAGTATGGTCACAGCGACTTTGTAAATCCATAACTAACTACTTATTACACATGTGCTGAGGCTGGAGAGTCTGCAGTTACGTTTCATGCCGCACCTTTTGTATCATCAGACGTACATTACATACACAGATATGTATGGGCGGGCTATAGACATCTCCAAGCAAGTCGACTGGTGGATGCTGCTGCTCATTCACCAATCAGAATGTCAGGTGCTGACCAGTAACTACGACGTTGCCATAAGACTGCCATGCTTATCCAGCACACCCTGAGACATCAGGCCTGATTCGAACACCGCGACAAAACTGCACCTTCGGACGCAGCACTCGGATCTCGCAGATGCATGCATGAGGCGCCTTTTTTTTCTACCGGTGCCTCCTGCCGCATTAGCTGATTAGTTGTACGGTATTGATCAGCCGCTTCCCTGCAGCCGTGCAATTCCATACATCACAGAATCAGGCCCGTTGATGTAGCAATATATTTGGGGCGGGACCAGAGATCTGAGGCCTGCATTTTATAACCAATAGAGATTTGGGGACGCAGCCTGCATTATAGAGCCACCAGCAATATGGAGGGGGGGGGGTCTGTATTATGGAGTTATTATAGATTGGGGGACTGTACGTGGCATAATACACAACTTGTCACAGCTGGCTAATGAGGTAAACACCATTATGCGCATGAGCAGGCGTTAGTCACACGTGTGCGTGTCCCTTTAATCCTAGAGAAGAGCTGACTGATCTGTCAGCTGATAGACCTATTCCGGATAGACCTGACTCAATGAAGTGCTCACTCACACCACAATGGCTGCTACATGTAGGCACCACAGATTTCAGACACGGAGAATTCTCACACGCACACACCCACACGTGGAGCCCTCCAGCTCGCCTCGCACACGCACTCACACTCACAAGCAACGGCCACATCCAAATACTTATATATAACGAAAGGTCACAAGAAGTTGACACATCTGGTTTGCAGGAGAATCTCCCACACAGCTGGAGAGAGATGCCAGAAAAACTGTATCTGAGGAATCCTCACAGGATGCAGCTGATTAGACTGCAAGCCTTTTGGATCAGTGCTACTCGTCAACAAAAATCGACTTACCGATTAAGTAGATATTAAATAAAAAAAAAAAATATATATATATATATATATAATACCCTTTATGCTGAAGTGCCAAAGGTCATGGAATAGGTGTCTAGTATTGTGTAGGACCCCTCTAGCCCGGCGTAGTGCAGCAACTCGACGTGGCACCGATTCCACAAGTGGATGGAAAACCTCTGGAGATATGTTGACCAATGCCCAATGCTTCCCACAGCTCGTTGATATTTGTAGGTGCAGGATCTTGGCTACGAATGCACCTCTCCACAATGTCCCATAAATGCTTGAGTGGGTTCATGCCGGTTGAATGTGGTGGGCACACCCTTTGTCGGAACTCTCTAGAATGCTCCTCGAACCAATTCTGGACAAATTGGGACCGGTGACACAATGCATTACCCTGCTGGAATATTCCATCGTTGTTGGGGTACACGAAGCCCATGAAGGGCTGCAAATGGTGACCATTCACTGCGACACGGCGGTTACAGGTCAATGAGGTGTACAGGCACGTTCAGCGGACCCAACCCATGCCACGTGAACACACCTCACACCATTATGGAACCACCACCAGCCATCATGGTGACTTGTTGACAACTGGGGTCCATGGCCTCACAGGTGTCTGCGCCACACCCGAACCCCCCCCCCCCCCCCCCCCTCCATACGCCCAGAAAAACTGGAACTCATCAGACCACATGTTGCCAGTCCTTCAGGGTCCAGTTAGCGATGTCACGAGCTCAGGTGAGGCGCTGTGTCCTGTGTTGTAGTGTTAACAGGGACAATCTGGTGGGTCTTCTGCTCCAATATCCCATGGAAGCTGGAGAACGCTTCATGGACCTGCTGGATAGGCATCTGATAACTCCTGCATTGAAAGTGGATATGTTTTGAGCCAGTGTTGTCGATTGTCTTTACTGCGGACAATTCTGGACAGAGACCACTGGTCACAATCATTAACGCCCATGGTCAGTGGTTGGCCACTGAGATGTCCACGTGGGTGGTAATGCCTTCCATGAGGTATTCCCAGTACACACTCATTCTCTTATCAAACTTCTTAAATCAGGCTTCTGGCCGTAACACATAGAAACATTGAATTTGACGGCAGATAAGAAAACACAGAAACTGAGAATTTGATGACAGAAACACTTGACCAAGTGAAGTGGCAGATCTAGGCGGCAGATGGTGCAATTCATGCTGCATCACATGATCATAGCCCTGCCCCCCCCCTTTACAATGCTGATAATATCGCCATTGTATACCGGGTGGCGGGGCCACAATGATGCAATCTTGCCATCATAGCCCATGCATCGCCCACCTATGCGGTGCCACACACCCCTCTGTGCCGACCTGTTTGCCCCTTCCTGTAGAGCTCAGCCAGAAAGTCGGCCGGTATGGGCGAGACAAAAAGGGTGACGCAGAATAAAGAAAGAGTGATAGAGACCGGGGACAGAAGGGGTAAATAGAGGCTGGGGAAAATGTGGATAGAGAGGGGGAGAGAGAGCGGGAGAAGAAGAGAGGTAAAAGAGGGACAGACAGAGAAAGGGGGAGAGAGATGGTTGATAATCGGGATTAAGAAGTGAAGAGAGAGGTGAATTTTACCATTGCCCCCTACAAATAGCTACCAGTAGCATCACTCCCAAATTAATGTGCATTTCCCGTATGACACCATTACCTCATAGCTCTATCTTTGCTCCTCTACAGAGTGTAGGCCTGGCCCTCCCGGGACAAGAACATCCTAGATTTAGGAGAATACAGAACATGGAAACTGGGAAATTCTCTTTATTGCAGAAGATCTGAGTCACTGCTGCACCTCGCCCCCCGTTCCTCATCCCCCGTGTGCTCTCGTCGCCCTTTTTTACAGTAACTGGAAGAGATTAAGGGAATCAAAGTGAAAAGTGCTTTCCTAGAGAGATATTCCATTTGGAAATCCCCTCCTTTATTTCGAAGTATCCTCCTATTATTCCTGGACGCACGGTTGAACAGGAACGTTTATGGGTAGTGAACACATAATAGAGGTGAAAGGTCCTGGAAAGCACAACTTAACACTTCATATCCCACAGATGGGCACCGGTGAGTGGGCATGGAGCTTCCGCTGAAGAGGCGCTGAGGGGGTCCTCATTAAATGGTTACCGACAATGGCGCTGCGTTTCGCGTCAGCAACCCGATTCATGAACATTTTTGAAATAGCCAGTTGTCTGATAACCTCATCGTAAAACAGTGGCGGCATCTTCTGGCGACGGACATACCCCAGGGGGCAGAGCAGACATTATATTTCTGCATTGCAGAGCATTGGAAGGCGTCTGCAGATTCTCTTTTTGCACCCCCTGGGGGGTGATGCTGGCATCTATGGAATGTCAGGAGGAACTGGCGATGTTGCTGACCTCAGTGTGCCGTTCCAGAGCAGCCATAGCACTGACCTGTATCGCCCACTCTATGGGGGGAATTCAAATGTTTGAAAAGTCAGTTAGGTGTCTGGTTTTTCCTATCTAATAGACAGGAAAAATCAGACACCCAACCGACTTTTCAAACATTTGAATTCCCCCCTATGTCCTGCTCTATGGTTAGCCCCAGTCACATAAAACCCAGCGTAACCTTATCTAAACCATCTTACTCCTCTAAAACTCTAAGCACAAGGGGAATTGCTGAGATCTGTCATTATTAACGTAACAAGAGCAAATGTTTCCAATGTCACTGCCCCGGATATCACGTTCTCTATTAAATATACAGGCATTGTAGTGCACAAGGGGCCCTAATTATCACAATGTGCCAGGGTTGGGCTGGCCCACAGGGTTACAGGGGAAACCACCGGTGGTCCCCACTGCCTGGGGCCCCACCTCCTCCTCTAGGGATCAGGTTCCAGACTGTGCACTTGAATTGTACATTATACATATTATCTACGGTGCATTGAAGTTATTAATCTGGTACATTATCATGCATGCACTGGCAATATTTACTATACAGTATATATTTATCATGGGGCCCATACCATGGTTAGCCAAGCCTCTGTGCCAGCTGGCCACACCCCTAAGCATGGGCCTCTACCACTGCATTCCCCAGGTGGGCCCCTCATGCCCCAGTCCGACACTGCATTGCGCAATACAAATGAGATAAAATATTTTCACCTAAATTCGCAGCTTAAAAAGAAAAATTTACACGCGAATTTGGCGATATGCTCTTGCCGAGACACGGCGCCATGCCGGCGATGAGATGGAAGAAGAGTGATAGCTTATGCAGGAAATCAGGTCCGCCACGCACACTGCGCTAGGGTTGGCCATTGACCATCGATGATTCATAATGTGTATAATACTTTAGACATCGATGGGGGAGAACCAGATGGTTTCCCTCCATCGATGGCACAGCATAACCAATTTTTTTTCTTCTTTTCCCCCAAGGTGCTGGGACACTGAGCTCCCATGAAGCCCAACCCCTAGGTTCTGATTGGGCCAGTCAGTAAAAAAAAAAAAAAAGGATAATCATCGGTTGGTGAAACCATCTGACTGCATAGCGGCCCCCATAGAAAACTATGACGGCTGCTTTGCGGTCAGAAATGGAGGGACTGTGGCAAATATCGGACTTTGGTGTATTATTGTTGTTTCCAATTGTAAAGCGCAATGGAATCTGCTGCGCCACATAAGAAACTGTTAATAAATATTCACTACAATGCATAGCTGTCATCAGTCTGGTACATTAGCATGCAGCCACTATCATATAGTTATAAAGGCGCCAAGACCATGCACTCTTTAATGGTTGGCCAAGCCCATAGGCGTGCACAGCACATTTTATTAGGGGGTGCACCGTCGGAGGGGTGTGTCTAGCACCGCCTTTTGGGTGTGTCTAGCACCATCTATTGACGTCAACGCAATATCAAATATCCACCCTTGTGCCAAGCCTAATAAAGCAGATACATTGTCAGAAGTTGTGGTGTGCACCAAACAAACACCCCTGATGGCACTCACTGCAATTACAAAGCTCCTCCTCAGCCTGGTCTGGCTGCCCCTCTCTTTCCCCTGCAAGCTGCAGCAGCTTACTTACAAGTCAGCCACTCACTGACACTGACAGTCGCAGACTAGTACTGCTGCTGCTGGAAAAATGAGTGACGTGTCAATGCTGCTGCCGGCCGCCTGCCAGTATTGAATTTCTCTTCCTAAGAGGAACGCTGGCTGCATGCTGATCCTCATCAGTGTCTGGAGTTGGCATAGCATAGAAGGAGAGAGGTGGGCATGTGGCGGGTGTGATAGGTGGGCGGTGGCATCCTTGATTAACCCAGGCGTTTGGTCAGTAATGCAGTCCTGACAGGGTGCAGCATAGAGGGGACAGTAATCAGCCTGCTCAGCGATCGCTGCATCAGGCATGGGAGATCGAGGTGCCAGACATTAGGGGGTGCCTGTGCGCACCAGGCACCCCCCCTGCGCACACCTATGGCCAAGCCTCTATGGTAGCTAGCCACACACCCTCTGGTGGCTGGCCACACCCCTATGCATTTCCCCGGTAGACCCTTCATGCCCCAGTCCAACACTGATGGTTACAATTCTCTGTTGTTAAGCTATATGTATGGGCAGATGCACAGTGCCACTTCTGCATGCTGGATGTAATTAACTGTGTCTGTTCCTATTCTGTAGTATGGACAATGAATGTGCAGTTCTCCTTTTCACTTGTGTATTTCTTATACTAGGTGTTTTATATGTATGAACAGATGCACAGTACCCCTTCTCCAGTCCTTAATGCAGGATGTAATTCTCAGTGTTGGCTCTTAATCTGTATGATAACAAAGATGCACAGTATAACGTCTTCTGTACAGTATGTTTGATGTAAATCTCAGTATCTGGATTTATTCTTTATGTGTGGACAAATGCACAGTATCACTTAAGTACACTGAAAGTAATTCTCAGTATCGGCTGCACAGCTATACTTCTCCTGTATGCCAGATGTGACTCTCAGTATTAGGTGCACAGACAGTACCTCCTCTCCTGTATGCTGTATATAAGTCTTAGTATCAGATGGACAGTACCCCTTATCCTTTATGCTGGATATAACTCTCAGTATCAAATGCACAGTACCCCTTCTTCTGTATGCTGGATGTACTGTAACGCTCAGTATCTGATGCACACTACCCCTTCTCCTGGATGTCGGATGTGACTCTCAGTATCAGATGCACAGTACCCTTATCCTTTATGTTGGATATAATTCTCAGTATCAGACGCACAGTACCCCTTTTCTTGTATGCTGGCTATAACTCTCAGTATCAGACGCACAGTACCCCTTCTCTTGTGTACTGGATATAACTCTCAGTATCACATGCACAGTACCCCTTCTCTTGCATGTTGGATGTAACTCTCAGTATCAGACACACAGTACCCATTCTCTTGCATGTTGGATGTAACTCTCAGTATCAGACACACAGTACCCATTCTCTTGCATGCTTGATATAACTCTCAGTATGAGACGCACAGTACCCCTTCTCCTGTACGCTGGATATAACTCTCAGTATCAGACACACAGTACCCATTCTCTAGTATGCTTGATATAACTCTCAGTATGAGACGCACAGTACCCCTTCTCCTGTTCGCTGGATATAACTCTCAGTATGAGACGCACAGTACCCCTTCTCCTGTGTGCTGGATATAACTCTCAGTATCAGACGCACAGTACCCCTTCTCCTGTACGCTGGATATAACTCTCAGTATCAGACGCACAGTACCCATTCTCTTGCATGCTTGATATAACTCTCAGTATGAGACGCACAGTACCCCTTCTCCTGTACGCTGGATATAACTCTCAGTATCAGACGCACAGTACCCCTTCTCCTGTGTGCTGGATATAACTCTCAGTAGCATATTTATCACAAGCTGCATTTTTAATGCTGATATGATAAAGATTTCTTTCTTAAATTTGCAAAGTAATAATAATTTTTTTCACGTGAATTTACAAAGCTGCTGTTGCCTGGAGACGGGCTCCGATAAGAAGAGCCCCTTCTTCCGTTCCCCCTTATTCTGGCAGTGCGCAGGGTGAGCGAGGCCGCAGAGTTACTGAGACCGTCCTCTCCGCAGAGGGCCCCACTGCCGGCAGATGTGACAGATGCTGCTCTGAAGATGCCGACACTTCCTCTGGAATCAGTAATCAGAAGACAGTTCCCACTTTCCCGAGATTTGGCCTCAGCGCTGTTCCTCTGTAGTCACCTCTGAAGACTCTCCAACTGGCGACGGTCAGTCCCCCTGACACGTGCATCACATCTCAGCCTTTATCTGCAGACTCTGCTGCCAGGCCAACCGCAGATGCTGAGGGTTTTATTCATTGATCTCATATGGAGAGAGATAATCTTGCTATTTATTACCAGGTATTTCTATAGCGCATACATATTCCGGAGGGCTTTGCAGAGAGTATCCCTGCCGCCGAGGAGCTTACAATCTATTGGGGCTGTGCTACTGGACCCTGACGCAGAATCAGTGGTCTCTGCGCTGGGCGGACCGGGACCCTGCCTGCATGTCTCCACACCTGCAGCACTGGTTCCCAAAAAGCCGTCCTCAGGGCACCCCAACGGTCCAGGTCCATGCTGAGGCATAAGTGACATAGGGGGACACTAGTAAGCAGTGAAGTGGGGAAGTGAGCCAGTGGAGAAGTTGCCCATGGCAACCAATCAGCTGCTCTGTATACGGTTATAGTATGCAAATATCATAAATGTTATGTCAATACTGATTGGTTGCCATGGGCAACGTCTCCACTTTATTACTGCTTAGTACATGTCCCCATAAATTAGTACCTACGTCACTTTGATTATACCCGCTGTGCACAAGCAGGGATATCCCTAAAACCTGGACTGTTGAGAGTGCCTTGAGAACCGTGTTTGGGAACCTTTGGCCTACAGTACCTGTTATAAAATGCACTTTGAAGCAGGGGCGCTTTAAGAGAGGAGGAGGCCCGTGTTCAGCCTCCTCCGTTCGGGCCCCCTCCTCTCTGCCCATACGGTGTAGAGTCTGAGCACTAGAGGGCTCAGACTCTACTGCGCATGCGCAGATCTCCGGGGAAATGGTGCGGCGGCCATTTTCCCTGAGATTTCTCTACTGCGCATGCGCAGAACTCCGTGAAAATGGGCGCTGAGCCATTTTCACAGTGTTCTAACAGCGCTGCGGATGCCGGCGCTGGACTTCGGAGGGGTGAGTTTTTTAAAAATGGGTGCAGTGTGTGCGGTGGGGGCCCCCTCTGGACTCAGGGGCCCGTGTGCGCCGCACACACTGCACCCATTATAGAAACGCCAGTGCTTGGAAGGTGCAAAATAACCCCACTGACAAGCATGGAACGTCTCCTGATTACAGACCTGCTGTCACCCGCTACACCGGCAATTTTCTAGACCCCATATTATATCTCATAGATCTGGGGTCTATTCATGAAGCAGTGAAAAGAGTGGAGAAGTGAGCCTGTGGAGAAGTTGCCCATGGCAACCAATCAGCTGCTCCGTACAATTGTACAGTATGCAAATTATAAATGTTACTTCAATGCTGATTGGTTGTTCTCCACTGGCTCACTTCTCCACACTTTTCACTGCTTCATGAATAGACCCCTAAAACATACTTCCCAACATGACCTTCATACCCTCCAACATGACCCGCCCAACTAGGTACAAAATGCTCTGTTTCTGGACTTCCCTCTTAATTTATTATTGCCATCGCCTGTGAAGAAACAGCTTTCTTATCATTTAACTAGTTCAACACAGGTGATGGAAATCATAAATTAAGAGGGAAGTCCAGAAACAGAGCATTTTGTACCTAGTGGGGGAGGGTCATGTTGGAGGGTCTGGAGTCTGGACCTTCTCCAGGAGGGACACAATGCTCTGCTTCTGGACTTTTCTCTTCATTTATGATTGCCGGCACCTGTGCTGAACAGGTTAAAGGATAAGAAAGGTGTTTCAGCACAGGTGATGGCAATCATAGATTAAGAGGGAAGTCCAGGAGCAGAGAATTCTGCCCCTCCCGGAGAGGGTCATGTTGGGAGGTATGCCTAAAAAAATCTCATTCCACAAAACAAAGGGGGTCATTCAAATCTGATCGCTGGGCTGCGTTTTTTGCTGCCCTGCGATCAGATAGTCGCCGCCTACAGGGGGAGGGGGAAAAGCGCTGTGCAGGTGTGCGTTCGCTTCTGTAGCAGACTCGCTGCACAAGAATCAGTATGTGCAGTCTCTGCGCAGCCCAGGACTTACTCAGCCGCTGCGATTGAATCCTGCTGATCGGGGGCCGGAGCTGACGTCAGACACCCTCCCTGAAAACGCTTGAGCCCGCCTGTCAGTTGACACCCACAAACGGCCACTTCCTGTCAATCACCTTGCGTTAGGATTTTTCGCTCCATCCTGTCGCTAGGCGCCAATGCCTGACGCTGTTGTGCGATGCGCCGGCGCATTGCGGCTCAGAAGCAAGCGCAGTTCGGATCTGATCGCACACTGTGTGTGAAAACGCACAGTAGCGCTCAGATCTGAATTACCCCCAAAATCTCCTTCTTTCTGTGGTTGTGCCTGACCTGCAGTGCACTCAGCCAGGGAACGCTACAACCCATGACGTCATTTCTGGGGCATCTGAACCAAAAACGGGTGTGGCTCATAGGGTCGACAGTGACTAGGTCGACGGTCATTAGGTCAAACACTGTTGGTCGACAGTGACTAGGTCGACACCTGAAATAGGTCAACATGGTTAAGGTGGACAAGACAAAAGGTCAACATCAGGTTTTTTTTCTATTTTTTGGGTCTCGTTTTCTTTGTAAGGTGACCGGGAACCCCAATTAGTGCTCTGCTACCGCTGCACTCAGCACAGGTTACTATTCCCAATCATAGCCATGTGGATCGTAAAGTATATACAAATTCAAAAAATGTGTTGTTGTTTTTTTTTTAAACACCCCACGTCGACCTTTTCATGTGTCGACATTTCCCATGTCGACCTACTTCATGTAGACCAATAGTGGTCGACATAATGAGTGTCGACCTATGAAACACTGCCATTACTGACCACTGAGCATTAACGCCAGTCACACTATGCGGTGTAATGGGGTCCGAATAGGCGGAGGTGCGGGACTACAGACGAGAATGCCTGGTTTTACTTTGTAAATGACTGCTGCTTTTAAAAAAACGGGCACTCTCGCCTGAAGTCCCGCACCCCCGCCAACTCGGACCCTATTGCATTTACCCCTTTGTGTTTGTATTTAGTTGCAGCAGATCCAGAAAACACAATTATATCACAGTAATAAAATCTCTATTATTCCAGTTGGGTGTGGATTAACAGATCAATATCTCAACACCAGGCACAAAGGTCAACGGGGTCAAAAGGTCAACATGAAAAGGTAGACAGGACAAAAGGTCGACATGAATGTGGTCGACGCACAAAAAGGTTGACACAAGTTGGTGTAATTTTGAAGGTTTAACCATATATGACCCAAATTAATAGAAGCGTGTCCCCTTGTGGGCTCGCTCCACTCGCCACGCTGTGGGCAAGGCGGCTCGCTCTGCTCCGCTCACCACAAGGTTATTAAAGGTAACAGATGGTACCATGGATAGGGGATCGGTATGGGATCAGTACGGTATTCCGGCAGCGGTATAGTACCCCTGTCGGGAACCCGCCGTTGGTATTGAGTCAGCCGGATCCTAACAGGCGGTATTTTAACCGCATACCATAGATAGTCAATTAAGCAAAAGTTTAAAAAACATGACCCCCCCCCGGGCCCCCAATGTGTCAACCATATCCATATGTGTGTCTGAACCGGGATTCGGAACACTGGGGCTGATTCAGGTTGGATCGCAAAACGCTACTAGGGGCCCACAAACATACAGTAGAAACATAGACTGTGATGGCAGATAAGAACCACTTGGCCCATCTAGTCGAACCCTTTTTTTATCCTTTAGGTAATCTCAACCCTTTTTGAACCTTATTTCTTTGTAAGGATATTCATATGCCTATCCCAAGCATGTTTAAATTGCTCTATAGTCTTAGCCTCTACCACCTCTGATGGGAGGCTATTCCACTTGTCCACTACCCTTTCCGTGAAGTCATTTTTCAAAGTCCTCGTTATGCCCCTGATTACAGTCCTATTTATAGTTATCAGACAAACATTAAGTTAATTAGAAGTCCTAAAAACTTTGACAAGTTTACTTCCATGAAATGATTGAGCGGGGCTGAGTGATCTATATATAGCAGCTGGCTCCAGGCAATGAGATTTCTGAGTCTATGTTCAAAGCCGTCTTATCAGCGGCAGCAGGGAAGGGTTTAACGTTGCAAGCTCCAGGCTGCAATGTGCAAGGCTTGCAACGTGCGGCAGTGACCACAAAATGCCACCGGGTCCAAACACGTGGCCCCAGCACCCATCATAACGTGCGGCAGTGACCACAAAATGCCACCGGGTCCAAACACGTGGCCCCAGCACCCATCATAACGTGAGGCAGTGACCACAAAATGCCGCCGGGTCCAAACAAGCGTCCCCAGCACCCATCATGTCCAGACAAACGTGACCGAGCTACAGTGGTTGTTAGCTGCAATGCCCGGCATTGTCTGGATTTTATTTTTATCTCTGTCTCTAACCGACCCTTCTTACTCTCCATCTCTCTGCCCCTCCCCCCTCTCTCCCCCCTATACTTTCTCCTCTCCTCCCTCTATCTCCCATTTACTCTCTGCCCCACCATAACACTTTCTCCCCACCTCTCCTCTTCCCTCTCCCACTGTCTCTATCACCGCCCCCTCACTCTCTTCTGTGACATCACTGGCACCAGTGGGAGGGGTCAGGGTTCAGGCCAACTGTCATTACATTCCAAAGTGATGACATCATATTTATCAGCTGTCAATTTTATTCTATAGATTAGAGTTGCAATGCATCATTATAGCCTTACAGAGCTGGTTACACGTATTGGTGATAGTTGTCTAGGGGGTGGGGAGCTGTGTCACTTGTCGCTGGAAACTATCCATGGTGTTGGTCATCAATGCCGTAGACCCAAATGTATTAAGCCTTAAAAAGTGATAAAGTGGAGAATGATAACGAGAGATAAAGTACCAGCCAATCAGCTCATAACTGTCATTTTTCAAACACAGACTGTGACAAGACAGTTAGGAGCTGATTGGCCGGTCATTTATCACTCTTTATCACTTTTAACTTTATCACTTTTTAAGGCTTACTACATTTGGGCCCATTGTAAATAAGCGTTTGCACCAGGTAGGAGGTAGTATAATTGGTGAGATCAGAGGGGCGTGAAAAGCGGATCCGGTCAGATCCCGACGGTTGGGATCCCGGCAATCGTAATACCGTTGCCGGAATCCCAACACTGCTCCGAATGCCGGAGGTGGGGCAATGTGGGGGTTGGGTGGGGCAAGTATATGGTTTAGGCAGCGGGAGTGGGCGAGTTAGGTTTAGGTACCACCGGGGAGTGTTAGGCTGCGAGTTGGGAAGGTTAGGGCTAGGCTGCGGTAAGGGTGGGTTAGGGGGAAGGGTCACCATACTTAACCGCGGTCTGTATTTTTTATATAAAGGCAAAAAAGGTGCAATAATAATATTATAAACAAAGGTTATTTAATTTGCAAATTAAGTCAGTTGATGGAAATCGGGTGTATATTGCTCCTGCATTACATGCACTATGGGGGTTATTCAAAGGCTTGTTAGCAAACCAAACCAAAAGTTATCAATTGGGAAAAACCATGTGCACTGCAGGGGAGGCAGATATAACATGTGCAGAGAGAGTTAGATTTGGGTGGGTTATTTTGTTTCTGTGCTAGGTAAATACTGGCTGCTTTATTTTTACACTGCAGTTTAGATTTCAGTTTGAACACACCCCACCCCAAAAATCTAACTCTCTCTGCACATGTTACATCTGCCCCACCTGCAGTGCAAATGGTTTTGCCCAATTGCTAACTTTTTTGGTTTGCTAACAACCTGAATAACCCCCCATGTACAATGCTAAAAAACCCACAAGTCACGCCCCACCAATATGAATATGCTCCGCACCACATCAGGCTTATGGGTCTATTTTGTCAGGAGTCAGTAGAGTATTTCATTTAGTTTTGACAATGCCGAGCAGGATATTGAGCATATAGCGGCCGATCTCCAGAT
The DNA here is from genome assembly GCF_028390025.1 of Pseudophryne corroboree. NCBI lineage: Eukaryota > Metazoa > Chordata > Amphibia > Anura > Myobatrachidae > Pseudophryne > Pseudophryne corroboree. The sequence goes on along the minus strand of NC_086446.1, from coordinate 776,425,113 downwards.
AATTGCACACTAGAGTACTGGAACAGATTGCAGTCATGTTACGCGGCGCAGACACACAGTGGCTTTGTGTTGTATAATAACATGCTTATATTATTCCCAGCGCTGGGATGTCGATATGAAGACATTCACTTTCCTTACAGTATTTCAGTGCAAGGAGTCGGAGGGACTCGGATACAATGACGCTTTTCATTTCATTTTCCTCTCTCTTTTTTTTTGTTAATAGACCAGTGAATGTGGACAATTGTTTATTTGTGCGCGTGAGGCCAGAATCCGACTGGAAACGGGTCTGCGACTAAACCTTTAACCCTTCAGCTCTGATGCAATCACGGCAAAAGCGAGATCACTATGGAAATAATGGAGGTTCTGTGTCGCTGGTCTTCAGCTGTGATGTCATACGTCGCAGACCAGGGACCACCACCTTAACCCTTGTATGTACAGAGACGTCATCCAGACAGGAGAGGTCGTGGCAGGTCATGTTATGTATGACCTTATAAGAGAGGCAAGATTGATTCTACAGTATATCCGGTATTACAGCAGATTATACAATAGGACATACAAAATGCAGGACAGCACCAGAAACTCTACATCAGAGGCAGGCTGACTTCAGTTCTGCCTGATGGTGCATGCTGCCACTTGTGGTTCCTCAGCTCCCTGAGAGTTACAGGTTGACATGTCCATTTAAACTACAAAACAGTCTAGCTGGATGCAAAATCGCACGTCCGATAAGAGGCGAATCTGCAGCCATTGCAACTGACCCTTTGGTTAATGGTTACAACAACGAATACAAAGTGTAATTCCATCACCATATCTGCAGCACTAAGTACAGACGGCTTTACACAGATGTGCTACTGTACATAGGGGTAATTCCGACCTGATCGCATGCTGCAGTTTTTCGCAGCGCAGCAATCAGGTCACTACTGTGCATGCGTATGAACCGCAATACGCAGGTGCGCCGTACATGTACAAAGCGGATCGTTGCTGAGCGATGGATTTAACGAAGAATCCATTAGCACTGCCATATCGCAGGGAGATTGACAGGAAGAGGGTGTTTGTGGGTGGCAACTGACGGTTTTCTGGGAGTGGTTGGAAAAACGCAGGCGTGTCCAAGCGTTTGCACGGTGGATGTCTGACGTCAATTCTGGGACCAGATAGGTTGAAGTGATCGCAGCGGCTGAGTAAGTTCAGAGCTACTCAGAAACTGCACAAAATGTTTTTGCAGAGCTCATCTGCACAGGCGTTCACACACTTGCAACGCAAAAATACACTCACCTGGTGGCCGTGACTATGCGTTTGCACGGCTGCTAAAAACAGCTAGCGAGTGATCAACTCGGAATGACCCCCATTGTTACAACAAAGTGCAACACTTACAATTTTGTAGCCAGTTAGACTCAAATGACTGCAAATTGCTGTTTATCAGCACCAATGAACCTAACTTCTAAGTAGAAACTTTTTCTTGCCTTGACAAAGCAGACCTAGTGAAACGCGTGTCATCTTCACTGATACTTTGTCCTCTATTTACTAGGTGATCTGAACTAGTATATGTGTGTGTTTGCGGGACACTGAGTTAAAATAGGTATCAGTCCAAACCTGCGAGGAAACTGCTTAGAGATGAATGAATGATATATGAAGACTCATGGCTGTATCTCTCATAGGGACATATTCATTATGAAAAAACTGTGCAATGAGAATTGTTAGTTTTCAATTCTCATTGTATTCTCTCACAATTTTGTCATGATTCATTATGCCCCTTTGAGAAAATGATCAGTTTTGAAAAACTGGGCTTTTTGAGGTATATTCATCATCCTTTAAAAGTCACAATTTCTACATTCCCCGGGGAATGTAGAAATTGTGACATTTATCAAACTCCAAAAAAGCATTTTTTTCGGTGTTTGCTCGTGAAACTGTTCCCCATCCTGAGATGGCGGGAGCCGGCGGCAGCAGATACATTACGATACAGGGAAGGGGGGCATTGGGAGGCCGTGGCTGCACTGTTCATCACTGCAGCCGGGCAGCCCCCAGCAATACGTTGCCGTTGGGTAGGGGGGAGATGCGTGCGGGGGTCTACGGCTATAAGATGCTGCTGGAGGACGGGGGTCTGGCCGGAGGTGCTGCAGCTGTGACCCTTTATACAGCTGGGCACCTGGGCAGCCAGAGTGGAAAATGATTACTTTTTGAAAAACTGTCTTCTCTAAAAGGCCAGTGTTTTTCAAAACTGATCATTTTCTCATGGGGGCATGATCGTACCTCCCAACATTTAGTTTGACGAAGGAGGGACTCCCCACGCGCCGCCGCCGAAAAGGGTGTGTGGCCTATTGAAAAGGGGGCATGGCCTCGTGTGGATGACGCGATTGCGGGCCACGCCTCCAATTCCAATTTGCGCTCTGTAAGCTGCTGGCCACGCCCCCAGTCCCTCTGCCTCACTGGAATAGACGATGTGCGCATGCTCTGAACTGAGCAGAGCAGCGGGTGATAGGGAGCCTCCCAACTGCCCTCCCCCCCACACTGCGGGTCACTGCGGCCCGTGGGAGGGACAGCGGGACAGACCACAAAAAATGGGCCTGTCCCGTGAAAATCAGGACAGTTAGGAGGGTATGCATGATGAATCTTGAAAAAATTGTGAGAGAATACAATGAGAATTGAAAACTAAAAATCCTCATTGCACGATTTTTTCATGATGAATATGCCCCTTTGAACAGTTTTTCGAAAAGTGATAAGTTTCCCCTCTTGCTGCCGGGATGCCCAGCTGTAAAAAGGGTCCACCCAGACCCCAGTCAGATGTTACAGCTGCCCCCCCAATCATATTACCCGGCAGCCATGGCCACCCGCCTCTCCCCAGCTTGTTGTCTGGCTGTCCGGCTGCTCACTGAATAGAACAGTGGTTGGCAGACATTTAGCGCTGACAATTTCTGGGAGGTACTTGAAAACTGATCTGTGAAAGGACTCATTTTAAATATTTTAATGATAAGACCCTGTTACTGTTGTCTTTCATGATTACTGAACTGCACCACCCTGGACTTTATTCTGAGTTGCACGCAGCGGCGTCTGGATCTTTTGCTGGTCGCATGTCTGCGACTTTATGCAAATACGCCTTCCCCTGACGCTTGGTGCGCCTTTAGACCAGCCTGCCATTGGCTGGTGCAAGTGTCAATGGTGTTCACCACTGTGGAGTGTTTAGAAGGGATGCAATCAATTTGCCGGCTGTCTGGATCAATCCTCTCCCAACTGCCATGTTGCAGGCTGTTTTTGAAAAATGACAGGAGCTGCTCAGCTGGTATTTTATCTCTCTGCACGGCTTAGTACATAGGGGTCATTCCAAGTTGATCAAAGCTGCGATCATCTTCCCTGACATGCGGGATGACGCCCAGCACAGGGCTAGTCCGCCCCGCATTTCAGTGCCGCCCCCTACCACCTCCCGCACAAATACAAAAGCATCACACAGCAGCGATGCTTTTGTATTTCTAGAGTAACTCCCGGCCAGCACAGCCCCTGCGGCTGGACGGGAGTTGTTCTTCGCTGTCGCTGGCCACAGCGGCTACGTGGGACGCCGCGCCCCACCCCAACGGTCCGGCCACGCCTGCGTTGGCCAGACCGTGCCCCCTAAATGGCAGCTTAATGCGACCATTCAGCCCCCTCTCGCCCAGCGACCGCTTCTGTCTCAGAGGCGATCGCTAGGCAATGACTGCCATGCAATGGCGCACTGCGGCGCCGGCACAGTTCTGACCCGATCGTTGTGCTATGACAAACTGCAGCGAGCGATCGGGTCGGAATGACCCCCATAGACCCCAATGTTACACATGCTTATCTTGCATTAGTGAAATTAGACACGCTACTAAGTAGGGAATAAGGCTGACAAACGAGAAACAAGATCACTAATTTTAACCGTTATTTTTTTCTTTTTCCCACCTTCTTCTATCTATACTCTTCTTTGTAAACATTGCACTGAACCTTAATTAAAAATCCCCTATCCTCGGTGGTTGTGAAATACTGAAAGACACACATAACAAATTGGAATAAGTGACGGAGTTTGAGGGGAAGGCCGACCTCTGAAATAAACACCAATTAAAGAATTTTGAAATCTCAATGATAAAACGTGATGACCTGAGTGCACCATCAGGGCTGCCATCGGAAATTATGGGGCCCGGGACTGTCAAAATAGACAGGGCCCCACCCTCCCCCAAAAAAAGATTCTGCCACACTGCTCCACCCCTATGTGATGTCATACATTGTGACGTTACGTATAGGTGGAATGCTGCGGACCTACAGGAACGGTTTACAGAGAGCTGATGCGCAGATAAGGCTTGTTTAAGAAGTCCTCCTTGCGCATCTGACTGCTGTTGATTCATAGACTGGTGCAGCTCTTCAGGTATCGGTGGTAGGAGTCAGGGGTGGGCCCCTCTCTCTGTAAGGGCACGGGACACCAGTCCCCACAGTCCCCCCCCCCCGTCCCCCCCCCTGTTGGCCGCTCTGTGCACCATCAAATATAATTCCTCATCCCATGCTATGGTATAAATGGGGACTATAATCAGATGTCACTTGGGAAGGACAGTAGATGTCACTGGAGAACATTGTGTATCAGTATCCCAGCCTGTGTAAATGGATCAGCAGTTCAGGCTGCCAGCCAAATGCCTACTGTGGTGAATTAGGGATCTATTTACTAAGCTTTGGATGGACACAGGGCCCGAATCAGACCTGATCGCTGCTGTGCGTTTTTGCAGAGGTCTGCGATCAGATAGCCGCCGCCCATAGAGAGTGAAAACCCGCCCCGTGCAAGTGTGCGAATGCATGTATACACCGTGCGAAAATTCCTCCAGACAGCGGAAAGCTGCAAATGCGTTCGCAACTCACTCACCATCGAATGATTTTTCCAGTCTGTGCGCAGCCCAGAACTTACTCCTACAGTGCGATACAAACAGGCTGATCGGGGGGCCGGAGCTGACGTCACACACCATAAAGTGGACGGGGATAAAGCAGTTTTTTGGTACTTTATCTCCGTCCACTTTATCTTCATCCACGGCTTAGTAAATAGACCCCTAGGACGGGGAGGAAGATTGTAAGAGCAGCTAAAATCTCCACCTCCCAAGGAACGTCCAGGAGATTCCAGAATTTGTGGGGAGTTCCCTGGAACAGTGGGTGTTACTCCCACTTCCCTCCTGCTTCTTAGTGAAGTGGGCAGGATGGGAGAATATTGCTGGGAATAGGAGGTCCGTGGCGAATGGGCGGGGCCAATATGAAGCGATTCTTTGAGAATCGCGGCATCCGGCCCCACCCCCTCTTCATATAGCATCTTCCCCGAAAGGAGATTAAATGTGTCGGAAAGAATTCTTGCAGGTCACACGGACAATAATCGATAAGGACATGCTGATGGAACTGCGCACTATGTAGAGGTGGCCAGTAGCGTAAATACCCCTCAGATGTACAGTATTGTCTGCACCAGTAATAGGGCTGGGGTAAGTGTGCACCGATGATGGTGATGTAAGGGACAGGAGTAGGGGTAGTCTGCACGAAGAGATGCATACAACCAATGCCATAGCAAGGTGTAACAGCTCCGCCCCCTGCACATGTGATATCATGATGACATCACAAAGAGGGGGCAGCTCTCTAAGCTGTAGGTTGTGTTGCAGGCACCCTGAGATCTGAATACAGACACCACCGGGGCTGTGATGGTGCAATCCCTTCCACCCTGGTTGGCGGCAGCACACGCTCATCAGTAATTATAGCTCTCCGTACAACTCTGCATACGGCCTTCTGACTCTGGTTCTGTCGCATAAATGCAGTGGTGCACACAGTGGGGGTTTCTGAGTACCCAGAAACCCAACCTGATGGGCCAATTTTTTTTTCTGAGACGGAGACAGCTGTGTAAATCCTGCATTTGTCACTGAGAGGATATATAATTGTAGCTCTTGCAGTTCTCACTGGCGAGCTGACTGTTGTGTTAGAAGCAACTGTAGATAATCAATCTCGATCTTATGTTCCGGCAATTAACAGTAATTTAACAGCCATTTATTGACAGACCAGTCTAGCGCAGGAGGTGGAATAACAGCGATGGAAATGCAAACGTGAGAACTGAGGATTAGTCAGCTGAGGCTGTTCCCTTTTCTTGCAGCAGAATTGTGTGCCCTAGATTGTCAAAAAGTCTCAGCCTCCATCCATATACGGTATCCGGTATGTAGGACCACAGCACTTAAGTTGACACTCATTAGGTCGACCCCTATTGGTCGACAGGCATTAGGACGTCATGGTCTTTAGGTAGTCATGGTCACTAGGTCGACGTGGCAAAGGTCAACACATGAAAAGGTCAACATGAGTTTTTTTTTGTAAAAAATATATATTTTTTAACTTTTTCATACTTTACAAGCCACGTGGACTATGATTGGGAATAGGAATCTGTGCCAAGTGCAGCGGTAGCGGATCGAGGCACCTTGGGGGTAATTCAGAACTGATCGCTCGCTAGCGTCTTTTGCAGCGCTGCAATCAGGTCAGAACTGCGCATGCGTATGCACCACAATGCGCAGGCGCGTCACACGGGTACAAAGCAATGCGTTTAACGAAGAATCCATTCGCACAGCCGATCGCAAGGAGATTGACAGGAAGAAGGCGTTTGTGGGTGGCAACTGACCGTTTTCTGGGAGTGGCTGGGGAAACGCAGGCGTGTCCAAGCGTTTGCAGGGCGGGTGGCTGACGTCAATTCCAGTCCGGACAGGCTGAAGTGATCGCAGCGGCTGAGTAAGTCCTGGGCAACTCAGAAACTGCACAAAGTTTTTTTGTACCGCTCGGCTGCACCTAACTGGGGTACCCGGTAACTTTATGGAGAAAATTACACCCATTATTTTTTTAAACTCATGTCAACTTTTCCCATTTTGACCATTCAGGTGTCGACCTAGTAACTGTCAACCAATAATGGTCAACCCAGTGACTGTCAAACTAGTTACTATCGACTCAACGAACCACACCGCCATACAGTGGCGGATTTAGGGGGGGGGGGCACTCGGGCCCGTGCCCCCCCTGTCATTTGTGACCCCCCCCCCGGTGCCGCCGCCGCCGCATAGGGAGATGACGGGCGCCCGCTGAGATTGTGTTACCAGCAGGCGCCCATCTCCCTGCACAGCGGCAGCCGGAGGCAGGAGCTCAGTACTGAGCTCCGGCTTCCGGCGCTGTAACTGTGCGCTATGGGACAGACGTCAGTCATGACGTCTCTCTCATAGTGCTGAGTGACTGAGGAGCGGACGCCAGGAGGAGGAGGACTGCAGCGGCGCGGGAACGGGGCTCGGTAAGTATGTATTTTTCTTCCTTAATGCATCTACTGGGGGCTAACTATGGGGGACATTACTACTGGGGGGCATCAACAAGGGGCATTACTACTGGGGGGTCAAACTACTGGGGGCATTATAACTGGGGCATCTACTGGGGGCATCACTACTGAGGGGTCATCTATTGGGGGCAGCTACTGGGGGCCATATTTACTGGGGGCCATCTACTGGGGGCATTACTACAGGGGGGTCATCTATTGGGGCAAACTCATAGGGGGGCATTATTACTGGGGGGGTCATCTATTGGGGGCAGCTACTGGGGCATTATTACTGGGGGGCATCTACTGGGGGCATTACTACTGGGGGGGTCATCTATTGGGGGCAGCTACTGGGGCATTATTACTGGGGGGCATCTACTGGGGGCATTACTACTGGGGGGGTCATCTATTGGGGGCAGCTACTTGGGGACATTTTTCCTGGGGGGCATCTACTGGGGGCATTATTACTGGGGGGCATCTACTGGGGGCATTACTACTGGCGGGTCGTCTATTGGGGGCAAACTCCTAAGGGGCATTACTACTGGGGGCAAACTACTGGAGGACATTATTACTAGGGGGCATCTACTGGGGGCAAACTGCTGGGGGACATTATTACTGGGGAGGCATCTACTGGGGGCAAACTACTGGGGGACTATTACTGGGGGCCAACTACAAAGGTGCTAACTACTGGCGGTGTAACTACAGGGGCATTACTACTGGCGGCTTAACTACAGGGGCATTACTACTTGGGGGCTAAACTAAAGGGGGGGGGGGGTAAACTACTGGGGTCATGACTGCAGGGGAATTACCACTGGGGGCATAATGACTGGGGGCATTACTACAGGCAACATTACTACTGGGGGCAATATGGGCATTGCATAAGGGGCACCACTACTATGGGGTCTATATAAGGGGCACTACCAGTACAGTGGACATTGCATAATGAGCGCTACAACTGTGGGCATTGTATAAGAAGCGCCACCTCACATGCACAGGAGACGCACGCAAATGTACTTGCCCCTTCCATGGTGCCCCCCCTATCATTTTCTTCTGGATCCGCCCCTGCCGCCATATACGTATTATGCTCCGGGTCTGCAAATTCATAGTTCCTAAAATTCAACCTTTCACTTCACATTTTCTTTGTAAAAAAATAGTGATACGCTCGCCAGGAGATCATTACTATACGCAGCAAAACTCAACTTCAATCACAGGTAACTAATAGAACATTGCAAGCTAAATGAAAGTGTAAAATGAATCAGAATACACCTCACTTCAAGAATGTCTCCTCAATTTAATTAGAACACACCGGAATCCTCTCGCTCTATATTAGTTATACATTAGAAAATAAGCCCCTTACTTTACACGCAGTAGAAAATAATCCAGTAACCTCAAATTCACTTTGGGTAAAATAATAATAATAATCCCACTGGCTCAGAGTTATCTGGAAAACCAACTACTTATCACAAGTTCTTCAGAAGTGAATCCGCTCACCATAACTGTATTCCAAACACCCAGACACCACAAATTCCTAATAATAAGAAAAAAAACGCAAGTCACTTACTCAGAGAGTACATTGGAAAACAATAAATGACTCGCCCCAAGGGCATTCTAAAAAATCCAGTCGCCCCAAAGTCTTCCAAAAAAATAGACCATTTTGGTCCAAGGTAATAAGAAAACAAGCCTTTTGGTTAATGTTCTTAGGACTCTAATTCACTCACCCCAACTTCATTAAAATGGGTGCGTTTTGATAGATTGACGCAACAAAGGTCAATTGGTCGACCTGCAGCGGTCGGCATAGTCAAAAGGCCGACGGGTGGTTGGTCGACAGTGACTAAGGGTGGGAACACACTAGAATGATATAGGCACAATCTGCCGTAACGGAAAAGCAAATCGTGCACATCTCCATGTGTATACAGGATTGCGTGCTCCCGCGGCCATATGCAACATCGTCCGGTAACCAGAAGACCACCCATCTGGTGGACTGAGCTGCACGGCCAATCAGATAATATTGTACGCAGCACTGGGCAATGTAATGAAGGACGGAACGAGATGTTGTGTGTTAAATCGTCTAGTGTGTACCGGCAATCTGGCGAAGGGAAATCGCTACATCAGCCCAATTGCCGGTTGTTCTGGTGTGTACTCACCCTATGGCCGAAAGGTTGACAGGGTCATAAGGTCGACACAAAAAGGTGACACGTGATTTTTTTTATTTAAACGAACCCTTCCCCTAGTGCCCAACCCTAACTATCCCCTCCCGAAGCCAAACCCTAACCCTCAGCCCAGTGCCTAAACCTCCCCCTAATGCCTAACCCTAACTGATCCCTCCAGAAGCCAAACCCTAACCCTCAGCCTAGTGCCTAAACCTCCCCCTAATGCCTAACCCTAACTATCCCCTCCAGAAGCCAATCCCTAACCCTCAGCCCAGTGCCTAAACCTCCCCCTAATGCCTAACCCTAACTATCCCCTCCAGAAGCCAAACCCTAACCCTCAGCCCAGTGCCTAAACCTCCCCCTAATTCCTAACCCTAACTATCCCCTCCAGAAGCCAAACCCTAACCCTCAGCCCAGTGCCCATACCTCCCCCTAATGCCTAACCCTAACTGATCCCTCCAGAAGCCAAATCCTATCCCCCCTCCTAGTGCCCAACCCCAAGCCTCACTCTATTGCCTAACCTTAACCGTCACCTCCAGCAGCCAAACCTTAACCCTTACCCTAAAAATACTGAAAGACCAATTTCTCGACTTTTTGTTGTGTCGACCATTTACAAGTCAACCTTTTCAACCCGTCAACTTTTTAACCCTGTAAAGATTAGTCACCGCCGACTAATTACCCGTTGACCTGTAGAACAAATCGACCAACTGGTGTCAACCTCAGTTGACCTTTGTAGTGTTCATCTACCATCCGGATAACCACCAGAAGAATATAATTCAGCCATGAACTTAGCCCAAGTTCATTTGACATCAAGAACCTTCTCTATAATGGATGCAATGTGTGCTGTGCACATGGGCCCCTGGGTCCGGGGGGGGCCCACACCGCACCCATATTTTATTACTTACCTTTCCGGAGCCCCGCATCAGAGCTGCAGCCGTGGTAAAAAAAACCACAGGCAAAATGGCAGCTGTGTATGCGGATTAGTGATCAGTCTCCGGAACATGGTGGCCGCCATATTTCCGGAGACCTGCTCATGCACAATAGACTCTGACACAATGCCGGAGTCTATAGCGCCGTGAAGAGGTGGAAGCCCACCCAGAGTCTGCACACGGGCCCCCTCCTCTGTTCAAACGACCCTGCTCAGAAGCTCCAAAATAAACTGGTCCCTGATTTGAAAGAAACACTATTTTGATACGCATAATAAAGATGTTTTTTGCAAGAGAGAATAAGGAACTGCCAGGATCTGTAAACAGGACAGAGAACGGTGGAAACGTCTGTATAGGAATAATGGGTGTTATAAACATCGTAGCATCTCGGTGACCGCCTACATGAAATCAGTACAGAAAATAATTATTATCTCACCAGTAATACACAAGTGTCAGCACATCACACACAGACCAGGAGCTAGAACCACACGGCGGTTTTTAATAAATCAATGGCTTGATTATCAGGAAATGCCGTCATACAGGGAGCAGTACAATAACAAAGGTCTGGAGAAGCCGCATGACCAGCGCATTCAGATCCAAAGACCTCAGACAGCTCCTAGGTATGTAAGGCTTCTGGGCAGGAAGGGCTCAGCCGAAAAACAATGAGCCCCTCGCTGCAGGGAACATTTCCACCCCAGGGCCCGCTAAAAATAATGTTTATTATCACTGGAATAGTAGCAGGGCTGGGTTGGAAACACAATCAATGCCAGCGCAGGGCAGGCCTTTCACAGAACCTTCAACAATAGGCAAACGGGCCTCATTTTGTGTATCCAGACAATAGAGAAAGACACAGACGCGCTCCAGGTTATTTATAGTACATGGAAAGCTTCATCAGGAATATTACTCCTGACTAGTGACCAGGATTCCACCTTCTAGTTCAGTAATGAAACTATCTGGGTTAGTTATTAAATGGCGAAAAAACACGCAATAAGATTCCGCGGCGATCGCCAGCAATGGCTTCCTTGAGCGTTCGCCACATGGCAGAACATCACAGCATGGTGGCAGAAAAAAATATCAGGGGGAAAAAAGCTTTATACCTTGAATAAACCATAATTTCAATATTGCATTGTTCCAGTGTCAATAATTTATTGTTATATTGCAACAATGTTTTTTTAATTGTTTATTGCTATGATATAAAAAATCGTAATCACGGCATTTTGATTAATAATACAGTCCAATGAAAGTCCGTATTTACATAGAGTCCTCCTGATCTATAACCAGATTTATTATTACAGGTTATTCTGTAAGTGGTGTGCAGACCAAAACCCGGCCGTTCCCACGGTTAGTGGATGGGAACCAGGTAGCACGGCTGCCAGTAGGGGGGGACAGCCGGGACCCTAGTCAGTGTTGAGATGTTACATGCCACTATAATGTAACTGTTGCATTATGCGCCTGATTCTGCTTCGTGCGCAAAAGTACATGCAGCAGCGTCTGTTGGCGATTGCCCATCTGCCACTTTATGCCGATACCAAGTCCTTCCCTTGTGTACAACCCTACGGCTGAATGTGCAAGCTCGGAGATGCCCACTTTTAGCGTCCGTACACCCGATGGTTTGCGTGCAAATCTGATGTTTAGGGTTCTGCGCAGGCAAAAGACCCATTCTAGACATGTGCAGAATAGGTCTTGCAATATTGCTCACACCCTGCACCGCCTTGTAGGCATGTAGGGCCCAGGGTCTGCTTCGTCGGATGCAGACTTCCTGGACCGAGGTGTCCGGATCCTATGGGCAAGTCTGAGTACGTTTCAGCTTACGCAGAGTGACCTCGGTCTGCAAACATCGCAAGTCATGACCGATGGTGGCAATGGTGATCTGAAGCTGCATCCACTCGGATCTCGCAGATGCTTGCTTCCCTGCGGCGGTGCAATTCCTTACAAATCTGAATCAGGCCCTCTGTGTAACGCATGCGGCGTAAGTTTTTGTGCATTTGCAAAAAATCACACAACAATGTGAAAATCTGCATTGCGTGCCCCTCTGAAATAGGCCGTGTGTGGGAATGGCGCAAAGATGACGCAATATTATCAGGATTTTAAGATACATTTCAATTTTTTTTTTACATAAATAGGATGGATCAACCATGTGCAAAAAAACCCACAAAAATTGACAATACACTTCCCCAAACTATAGCGCTATGAGATGGACAGGGGGGCATGTGATTGGATGTAGGATGAGCATATGACACAACTTCCGGGTCATCTCTGACCAAGCACCGGGGTCTCCGGGCCTGAATTACTTACGGATTGTTGCTTGCAGAAACCAGCCCCCTCCTTTCAAATATTAAAAACATATAAGTGCCAGAAAATGGTGTAAACCAAAAACCAAAGAGCCGCAGCTTCGCTGAACATCCATTATTTTAGTTTATAATAATTTCCAGTTTAAACATTGCTAATCTGTACAGAACGTTATATGTTCCAGCGACACCCTGACTGGTCTCTAGTGATATATTCTGCAGAGCATCTCACTTTATACATCAGGAACCGGCACAATATTCTTTTACTGTCCTAACTTCACTTCCTCAATACCTGCACTGAATAACTAATCTGTTCCTGTAACTAAGTTCATAAAGGAAATGCTAGCTTCCCCTTGTCTGTCCTAAAGATACAGGGAGCCGGTTGATTACAGACAAGGTTAAATGGTGAACTCGTCAAATGTTGAAACAACCAGTCAATGATCGCTCCTTTTCTTTCCCTAACGCGTTTCATCAACCATACTGGGAATTTCTTCAGGGGTATCACACAAATTATACTGTAAGTGTTTATATTAATATTAGCCTATGTGCTGCTGTAGTTTTACACTAATCTGTGGTATATAGGTTTCCCACGTTACTGTGTGCTATTAGCATAATCATGTTTTAAATTGTTGAATATAAAAGTTGGTATTTTATATATAAGCCTCCAGAGGAGCCATTTATTGATATTTGTGAGTTTGTGGTACTTACTGTATACTCTGCTGTATTATTTATTTTATATATCTAAGCTAGAGGTTATAGGAGGAAGCAGCCAGCTAGATACAGCCGTATTAACCACATTTCCCATTTATAATTTAATTTGGAATTAATTTGTTATCAACTTCATTTCATACCCAGTGCTCCACTAAGTATTAGTTTGTTATTTTGCAAAAATAAAAATAAAAGATTTAAAAACATGTTCTTAATCATTTTAACTAAAAATAGAAAAAAAAAATCAATAAAATTGTGACCATGGCACAGCCGGGTAACCCTCAGGTCACTCAGGGTGTCCGGCCAGACCGTGGTTACTGGACCAGTGAGGCTATAAGTTCAAGGACACAGCCAGTGGTTTAATTACAGGAAGGAAATGGGGCTGACATGCCCCCGTTTTGTGAAACGCTGCCCATCGCCGCCCCCCAAACTCCAGTAGCATGTCAGTCATGCCGCGACATTTGTGGCAGTGCGAGCGCCGTCACAGGAACACATCTGTAGAAGTGCAGTGCGGCGATGACCAAACTGACACCAAATGTTTATTATTGTGTATAAAAGCTCTACACAATAGATATACCATTATACAGTATATATATATAGAGAGAGAGAGAGAGCAAGAGAGAGAAGGAGAGAGAGAGAGAGAGAGTGGCTCCACCCCCCTAATATCTCTACCACTCTTTGACAACACCATAATCTCCCCCGTTCTCCAACTCCGCTGCTTGGGCGTCACTCTTGACTCCTCCCTCTCCTTCACCCACCACATCCAATCTCTGGCGCAATCCTGTCGGTTCCAGCAACATTGCTCGCATCAGGCCATTTCTCTCCCAGAGTGCAACTAAACTTATCATCCACTCACTGGTCATCTCATGACTCGACTACTGCAATGTTCTCCTCACTGGCCTCACTTGCTCCCATCTTTCTCCCATCCAATCTGTCCTGAACTCTGCAGCTAGGCTCATCTTCCTCTCCCGCCGCTCCACATCTGCCAGTCCCCTTCCACAAAATCTACACTGGCTCCCATTCCCCTACAGAATCCTCTTCACACTCCTCACCCTCACATACAAGGCCATCTCTAATTCCACTGCTCCCTACATCTCCAACCTCCTCTCCCTTCATACTCCCTCCCGTCCCCAACAGTCGGCCAGTGACCGTCGCCTCTCCACCGCCCTGGTCACTGCTCCCATGCTCGAGTTTACGATTTCGCCCGCGCTGCCCCTTCACTGGAACACGCTCCCTCGCTCTATTAGACTCTCCCCGACCTTGCAAAGTTTCAAACGGGCACTGAAAACCCACCTATTTATCAAAGCGTACCCTTCCACATAGCCAGTCTTGAGGTTGCCCTCCCCAATCCCCGACGCGTGCCTTGGCCGTCTCTACCCTGCTTGCTTCCTGCCCCCAGGCTTGCCCGCACCTCACGTCACCTGTCTGTCTTCCCTCTACCCCTAGATTGTAAGCTCCTCGGACCAGGGACCTCTTCCCTCCTGTTCTCACAGCCCCCTTCTCTCACCCTTCTACTACAGCCCTCACCTACCCAGCGGCCGTCTAACCTGCATCTGCTCCCACTCATAGCCGTTCATCTCCCCCAATGGCTGCACTCCTCTTGTCATACGACGATTACTCCTCCGCTTACCTTACATTCCAGCTGTATCGTGTACTGAGATCTGTGGTGCTAATTGTCACTTGTGCCCTGTTTAGTTTTGGCTAATGTAATGTGATGTCTTGTCTCCTCTGTATTGTTCTAATGTGTGCCGTATGTACGGCGCTGCAAACCTCTTGTGGCGCCTTATAAATAAAATGTAATAATAATAATAATAATAATAATATTTAATTTCTGCAAGTATTAACACGTTTCCTGTACTAAGGGGGACATTTACTAAGCAGTGATAAGAGTGGAGAAGTGAGCCAGTGGAGAAGTTGCCCATGGCAACCAATCAGCACTGAAGTAACATCTATAATTTGCATACTATAAAATGATACAGAGCTGCTGATTGGTTGCTGGGAAAATTTCTCCACTGGCTCACTTCTCCGCTCTTATCACTGCTTAGTAAATGTCCCCCTTAAAGAGGTAGAGCGCAATCTTCGGAGCTGAGATACCACAGTATGACAGGCTGCAATATCACACTCTCATAGCGGTGGTGCGTACAAGAGGTGTGAGGGTCCCAGAACATATAAACGGACCCCAAAATCGGAGTCTCTGCTGCTGACTGTCGGTATCACGGATAATAATAAAAGCCAGCACTCTGTAGATATAACGCTGTCCTGAGACATAACACGCATAGCTGCCTCAGGAGTGGGGAGTGAGGAATGCTTCACCTTCCACCCTAGGAATCTCCCTAGCCTCCATTGTCCTAGCTTAAAGGTGGCGTCCACTTACAGCTATGCTAATTCACATCCTGCAATGGATAAAACAGAGATCTGACAACACTTCTGAATCTCTTGTGATAGAAAATGGTTAGAAACTATCATCTGCACTGCAAAGGGTTAACAGGTATACAGACCTGGAACATTGGGGGTAATTCCAAGTTGATCGCAGCAGGAAATGTTTTAGCAGTTGGGCAAAACCATGTGCACTGCAGGGGGAGCAGATATAACATGTGCAGAGAGAGTTAGATTTGGGTGGGTTATTTTGTTTCTGTGCAGGGTAAATACTGCCTGCTCTATTTTTACACTGCAATTTAGATTGCAGATTGAACTCACCACACCCAAATCTAACTCTCTCTGCACATGTTATATCTGCTCCCCCTGCAGTGCACATGGTTTTGCCCAACTGCTAAAAAATTTCCTGCTGCGATCAACTTGGAATTACCCCCATTGTTGCAACAAATGAAAATGTGACAGAAATCCCAGCCTGACCCCCCTTTCACACAGAAGACGCGGGAAGTTGCCGATTAACACGGGGATTTCTTCTGTGTGAAGGCGTCAACCCAGGTCACAATTGCTGGGATCTTCGTTCCTGATATGAACCAGGGTTGAAGTCCTGGGAATTTTGACCCAGGTTGACCCTATCACACAGAAAATGGACCCGTGTTGATCTGCAAATTACCGGGTAAATGTGCGTTACACGGTAATTTGGTTTTCTGTGTGAAAGGGGCAGAGGTTAGGAGTTTAATATCTGCCAATCTGCAGCAACAATTCAAGAATTTTCAATGATTTTATTATCAGTGGGGCTGATTCAGATTTGTGCCCAAACCGATGGTTCCGTATAAATGCGATGGTGGGGGAACTGCATATGTGCACAACGGGTCCTGCGTTTCAGCATTTGGAGGCTGGGCAAATTTACTAAGGACCAATTCACATGGAAATTGCAAGTGAAGCTCCACTTCGCAGACCAAATCGTGGCAAATCACTATCGGAACAAATTGCCAAAATAACACTGGTACTGTACCAATGAAAAGTGCAAATTTACTAAGAATCTTACACCAAAATCACAACTCAATGCATCAAATCACTTACAGAAAAACAATTGTGCTTGCTGCAAAGCGCTTTTGTGTTTTAAGTGAATTAAAGGGTTAATTTTAGGGGGGGGGGGGGGGGGGATGGCGTGGGACCCCCCAAAAAATAAGAAAAGAAAAAGAAAAGTATAACTGGCTTGGGGGAAATGCGGGGGGACACGTATTTCCAAGACCAGCAATGGGGTCTTTCTAGTGGGAGTGAGGGGTGTGTGGAGTGGTGATGCCACAGCTTTGATACACTTGATGGTGTCCTGCAGCCAATGCATTCACCCCAGCCTTGGGATCCTTCGGAAAGTGTGGACCCCCCCAATAAAGGAGTTCTCCCTCCCGAGGATCCCCTGGGGTTAGGATGATGCAGAGTTGATAGCAGTAGTGTCAAAAGTTAGATTAATATTGTCTTCTACAGGCGGAATACAGGTCCCAGCAAGCCTTCCCTTCATGCTGGAACTTGGAGAACCAAAAGTACCAGCATGCGGAGCATTAAGGGCTAGCAGTGAGGATTTCTTTGCAAAGTGGTTGACAGGCAGGAACCATTTGGGGGTGACTACGGAGA
Organism: Pseudophryne corroboree; assembly: GCF_028390025.1. Taxonomy (NCBI): domain Eukaryota; kingdom Metazoa; phylum Chordata; class Amphibia; order Anura; family Myobatrachidae; genus Pseudophryne; species Pseudophryne corroboree. Next base: position 776,407,751 of record NC_086446.1, on the reverse strand, counting down.
GTGGCGGCAAAACCGCAGACGTGTCATGACCATATCTGGCCCGTGTCTCAGCCTACAAGAGCGATTCCTTACGCAGAAAACATGGCGCCAGGGCCTCAGCTGTCACGCCCATTCTGCGCAAGGTGGTCGATTACGAAAGGATATGAGACCACCGATGCACCTTTGTCCGCGGTTACTTGGATCTGCGACGCTTCCATACATTTCCAGGCAACAGGATCATCAGCACATTGTCATACATCATCTGCGTCCGAACTCACAACTGCGAATGCATAGCCGCCATCTCTGGATATGGCCCAGAGTTATATATAAGTGTCACTGCACAACACGCAGCATGTTCTGCAGATTCCTTGTGACCCTTTGGCTTCTACGTCCCTTATTTGTGAAAGTGAGAGCGGGAATGTTCTATACTTAGGTATGTTACTGCGTGCGCTGTAATTACCATTTCCTGTTTATCCGCCAGCCGCTGATTCTGTGCTGGTTCTGACTCTGCAGCACCCACAGATGTGATAAGCCGGACGGAGTGTAGTAAGTAGGGAGATGTCTCAATCTTCCATCCCCCAGTACCAGGAATGCAGGATCTGCTGGGAATCGGAGTATTTACATGTGTTGCAGGAAGCAGAAGAGAGGGGAGGTGAGTGACAGCCGCGGAGAAAGACTTCAGTCTTCTAAAGGACAAAATAACTTTTTCTTTTAACGCTAAGTATAAATGGGCCTAATTGTGAGTCGCACGCTAGTCCGTAAGAGGGCGCGTGTGTCTACCGGGTTATCCGGTCTCTAGGTCGACAGTGTCTAGGTCAAGCACCATTGGTCGACAGTAATTAGGTCGACAGGGTTTCTAGGTCAACATGTTCTAGGCCGACAATGTGGAGCTTTCCACATTTTGTCTTTCTTTCAATTTTTTTAACTTTTTCATACTTTACAATCCATGTGGACTACGATTGGGAACAGTAATCTGTGCCGAGCGCAGAGGTAACGGAGCGAGTTACCTTGCCCGAGGGGCCGCGGTGCACCAATTGTATTCACTGTACGGTGAAAACGACACCAAAAAAGATTAAAAAACTCATGTCGACCTTTTGACCTGTCGAACTAGAACATGTCGACCTAGAAACCCTATCGACTTAGAATCTCTGTTGACCTACTTACTGTCGACCAATAATGGTCGACCTAGACACCGTCGACCTAAGTGTGCTCAACCTTCAATACCACACCCGTCTACCGGTTGCCTGGAAAAGGGGGTAAGTCTCTTGGAGGATCCTCCTGACCACCCGCTGCCACCCACTTGCCCACTGGTGGCATTCTATGGCGAGGCTGGACCACAATGATGCAATCACCCCTTGCATTGACCCAACTGCCTGCACCATTCTCCCCGAACCACCTACCTCGCTGCCCCCAGACAGAAAGCCGGTAAGTATGCTTCAGTGGCTTTCAGCAAACTGCGCCTACTGTTGTACAATGGGAGTCATTCCGAGTTGACCGCTCGCTGCCAATTTTCGCGGCGCAGCGATCAGGTGAAAAATCGGCATTTCTGCGCATGCGTATGCCCCGCAATGCGCACGCGCAACGTACGGGTACAAAGCCCTTTGTGGTTGTGCTCAGGTTCTAGCGAAGTTTTCCTTCGCACTGACGGCCGCTAGAAGATTGACAGGAAGTGGGCGTTTCTGGGTGTCAACTGACCGTTTTCAGGGAGTGTTTGTAAAAACGCAGGCGTGGCTGGGCGTTTGTTGGGTGGGTGTATGACGTCAAATCCGGACATGAATAGGCTGAAGAGATCACAAGCGCTGAATAGGTTCAGAACTACTCAGAAACTGCACAAACTGTTTTTGCAGAGCTCGGCTGCACATGCGTTCACACTTCTGCTAAGCTAAAATACACCCCCCAGTGGGCGGCGGAATAACGTTTGCATGGCTGCTAAAAACTGCTAGAGAGCGAACAACTCGGAATGACCCCCAATGAACAGTGGGGGTCATTCGGAGTCGATCGTAGCTGTGCTAAATTTAGCACAGCTACGATCAGGCACTCAGACATGTGGGGGGACGCCCAGCACAGGGCTAGTCCGCCCCGCATGTCAGTGCCACCCCCCGCACAGCGGCGATGCTTTCGCATTTGAGGAGTAACTCCCCGCCAGCGCAGCTTCTGCGGCTGGCCAGGAGAACCCCCTCGCTGCCCGGGTCGCAGCAGCTGCGTGTGACGTCATGCAGCCGCCGCGGCCCGCCCCCCCAATGGTCCGGCCACACCTCTGTTGGCAGGACCGCGCCCCCTAAATGGCGGATAAACGCCGCCGTCCAGCCCCCTCCCGCCCAGCGACCGTGGCAGAGGCGATCGCTACAATACAACGGCCTTCGGCCGTCCAGCATGCGCCGGCACACTGCGAGCGATCGGGTCGGAATGACCCCCAATGATCTGTGTTTGCTGTTGTACAAATGAAGCCGCATGGATACTCAAAGTGATAAGTCTGGCTGCCACACCCATCTGCGCTTATGGTCACTTTACGTCCGACTTCAGGTAGAATGTATTATATCAGGTAGAATGTATTATATCAGGTGGCTGCAAAATCCTATAGCCCATGGCTTGATGCCTTTAAGGACGTTATAAGCAGTGCCACCTTTTCCTGTATGGCCATGCCCGCTCTACTGACATGCCTACAGAGGAAGGTCATTCCAGTAACCGTATTGCCATCTTGGCTCTAGCCATAAGCGGAAACACATGACCTTATACAGCAATCAGTATGTGAGTGACTTGGGATACAGTATATAGGATAATACTCCCATACTGTAAACCAGGCCCATCCAACTCTTGGCATGCCAGTCTGCATCCTTTGGCCCTTGGCATGACGTGCAGTTGATGACAAAACCCCCAAGTGGTCTCGCCGACCGCCTTCTCTTCACTTTCCCTGTACGTCGTTAATTGAAACCACTGTTACGGCTGCAAATAGAAGCCACATGGGTTTTATAATACGCTATAACCTAACCACCTGTGGTTTTCTGGATAGAAGCCTTCGTGAGTTCATTGGACGCTTTCCATTGGCTCTCCTCACTAGTAGGGTCTCATCCAGCACGGACCGAACGCTACCCAACATCACCGCAGGGATGAAAGGTAAGGGGGATTGTGGTGGGGGGTGAGGAAGGCTGGCACGGGAGTGTACTTTGTATACTTGACATGGGGAATGATGCTGGTGCGAGGGCTGTATGAGGTGGGCGTGGTGGGCTGCATCACACAGCACAGAACACTTCTGCAGTAAGGGGTAGAGATGTACCTAGAAGTTACTGGTCCCCATAGCAGAACGGGCTCCTTCTCCTGGTACCGCCATTCCACCACCTGGATTATTATTATACAGATGGGTCCACATTTATCTTGACGGTTAATAGGATTAACTGAGACTGGCCAGTCAGACTTAATCCCCTGCTGTAATGACTTAATGCCCTGCTGTATTGTTCTCTGTATTGTATTGCAGTTGAGAACAATAGATGAAGGGTTTATGCTAATAAGTCATGTTGTGACTAGGCACAGAAAACTACTCAAGATAACGGTGGACCCATCTGTAGTTGTAAGATTGTAAACTCTCACGAGCAGGGCCCTCCTGCCTTACTGTATGCCTAATACAATGGGATCTAAATCAGGCCTTCTGTGCAGACTCCTTGTAGCAGCCTATACGGAGTACCTACTGCACGTGGGTGGTCTCCAGGCCATACATGTTCATTGTATAAGCTGCCAGGGGAGGATCCGAATATCCCTCTCTGCAAACCTGCATCCTACAATGGCTAACGACATCTGAAGATGGCATTAATTAGCAGGCCAAGCTCCATATAGCTGAACTTCTCCTGCTTTTGGTAAATGACTGCAGATCTGTTACACAGACAAGGGAAGCTTCCATATTCCTATACTGTGATGTCACAGCTGTTTGCTAAATGCATGTCTGCGGGTCTAGTCGCCTCTGTCCTGCAGCGCTAAATGTCACTGCACGGGATAATTATGGTCAGCGGGTAAAAAATAGATCTTAAATAACAGAGTAGACAGGAGGCGCAGATTACGGTGCGACTGGCATCAGTTATCCGGGGACAGTCCTTCCAGATTTCCGTCATCCCAGATACTTCCTCTTCCCAACTGAGTAGTTAGTGCCCCGCGTGGTAACTAGAGATTGCCCACTGCTCCGAGTGCCCAGGACAGTCCAGAATTCTGAGGGCACTCGAAGGAGGCAGCAGGCAATTCTCCTGGAGATCGTTTACAGTATAATTATATGTGATAGTGCTTAGGGCCTAATTCAGACCAGCCTGCGATCAGGTCTAAGCTGCACATGCGTATGCAACGCAATGCGCAGGCGCGTTGCACGGGTACAAAGCGGATCGCCGCTCAGCGATGGGTTTGTGCGAAGGATCCATTCGCACAGGCAAACGCAAAGAGATTGACAGGAAGAGGGCGTTTGTGGGTGGCAACTGACCGTTTTCAGGGAGTGTTTGGAAAAACGCAGGTGTGTGTAAGCGTTTGCAGGGCGGGTGTCTGACGTCAATTCCGGTCCCGGACAGGCTGAAGTGATCGCAGCGGCTGAGTAAGATCTGTTTGTACTGCTCGGCTGCACATGCGTTCGCACACTTGCACATCTAAAATACACTCCCCCTGTAGGCGGCGACTATCTGATCGCAGGGCTGCAAAAATCGCCTGCTAACGATCAGATCTGAATTAGCCCCTTAATTAAAAATATCCCATTTTAAGGGGCCTTTTCATCGTCAGAGATGTCGTTATGTTTTTGAGAGAAGCTTTGTGACTTTATGCTCATCCCCCTATTGACACCTGTGGGGCTGCGGCACTGTACACACACAGAATCAGTGATTTCTCCGCACTTTTCACTTCCTGAATACAGAGAAATTACAATTTAGCCTAAAGGCCAGTACTGACGGGAGAGATGTGTGCTGAGCGATCTTAAAACAGACCGCTCAGCACACATCTCTCCCCCCGCTCAGCGCACAGCGCGATGTGCTGCGCGAGGGGACGGACGGATGGGGGGCCGCTCACTTCGCACAGCGCTGAAGTGAGCGACCCGCTAGATTGAGCCTGCATGCCGGCCAATCTAGCACCGGCGATAGCAATGCGCGGCCCTATCGCTGGAGGGCATACACACGGCAGATCCGTGCTTAAAATCTAAGCAATCTGGTCAGATTGCTTAGATTTTAAACACGGATCTCTCCGTGTGTACCCCCCTTTAAAATGCTGGAGAAAAGATTTGCACGTTGACTTTTTGACCCTATCGACCATCTGTTGTCGTCAACCTACCGTCAACCTATTGACTATATACTGTCGATCTTTTAATCCACACCCCAATAAAATATAATTGGTGCACCCCGCCGCAGCGGAGGTATGGGGCCTGGAGCAGTAAGGACCAGTCCGTGGGGTATAAGCACATGTGTAACCCAGCTAGTAGCCGGCTCCTGGGATTTGTAGTGGGGCTGGTCTCCGGGAAAACCTGCCGCCCAGGTGTCGCATAGCGAGATCCCAACCCACCTACATCACAATGCTAAACTGTCCGGAGACGTTCCCAGCAGATAGGATAGAAGAAGGAGATTATCTGATTGTATGTAAATTCCTGCAGGTAACCTGTCAGGTGATAACGATCTCTTGTTCTCAGACGGTTTCCCAGCAGTTGCATCAGGGAATTCCTTGAAAGTAGATTAAATGCAGATCCTGGTGTCAGTAATTCAAAGACACCGGGAACATATAGACATAACTCATGTGAGCGCAGACATATATCACATGTGCACAGACATAACCGACAGGAGCAGACAGACACGCATAACATGCTAGACGTCCGGGGCCTGTACATGTAATTCCATCTGGTTCTTACTGGCTACACCAACTTTTTACTGTGCACCACATGTTATAAATGTCTCCGTGGCCGCCATATAATGCCCAATGACAATATTACTGTAAGACAACATACAATGCATTAACAGCTAGCGTGTTATTGGGGATTCTGCTACTGAGAGTACCGCTGTTTTCTGCTGCAGGAAATGTTGTAAGGAACAGACAAGTCAGTGACAATGACACCGCCGGATTAGGACAATAATGTTGCTCTCAGCAGCACTTAGGTCACAGAGCTCCAACCTACAGTACAGGTGAGGTAGAAGTACATCATGTAGCACGCCATCCACTCTCTACCCTGGATTTGGGGTTAGCAATCGCTAAGCTGCCGCACCGTGGGCCTCATTCAGATGTGGCTGGTAAGGCTGGCTTTTGCCGGTGTTACCCTATAGAAGTCTATGGGCTTCTTTTCGCATCCTTACTGAGAGGGATCCCCCGCGTCACTCTGCGCTTGCGCAGACGGACTCCCGGGTCATAAACCCGGAAATTCAGTGATGGGCGCTGATCGCAAAGGACAGCTCTGATCGGGAGAGCTGTTCTTTGTGGTACTAATGTACCGCAAGAGGTTAGTACATCCCACCCATAACAGTAACATTACTCATTGTTAAATCTGCCCCTAAATGTCTAATATTAGAAGAAGATGGCGATGCCTCAGGCCTCACTCCATGCTCCGAGGACAGTCACAAGATGGCCGAAGCATTGCAGCACATTGCGTGACCTGTGTTGATTGTGCAAGCGTGTGTGTGTCTGTATGTATTTATATACAGATGTGTCCTGGTTCACCTATTGCGCCATATGCTACAAAACGCTTGGCGAGACTTAGACGCCCCGCCATGGATAGCGCCATCAACCCCCCCACACACACATTCCCCATGTCACATATGATGACCCCTCCCCCCCCAAACCACCACTTTCCCTCTATCTCATATTATTCCCTCTCCCCACTCTCACGTATGAAGACCCCCTAGCGCCCCCCGCCACACACACACTCTTCCCCCTGTCTCACATTATGCCCCCTTCCCACACTCCGGTACCCATGTAGTATACGGGCAGCGTGTACAGCGCACACATAACCCCCGCAGATCGCTCTGACCGCTGGATACATCTTATTATGTCACTAATCCCCCCAGAGTCCCATCAGATTTTCCTTTTCCCACTGAACGTTTCCTGACTTTCCAACTTCATCCAATCTGATTCTGCAGTGATATAATAACACGTGTAGCGATATAATAACACGCGTGGCCGCTCCTATCACCTACCAATGTAACGTGCGTCATGTAAAGGTTAATGTGATAACTGATCAATACTGTGAATAACCTCACTGGCTGCCAGCCCTGAAATGGTTAAACACTCACACTGGGCGCTATATACCGAGGTACTATATCAGAAGACAAAAGAAATGCCATTCACATCGCAGGGCGAACCACAAAGCCCAGCTCGTCCGTGCTGCAACAATGAGCACCTGCCCTCACCTGGGCCTGGCGCCGCTGCCTGCTGCAGCCTACACTACCTGCCACAGCCTACACTACCTGCCGCAGCCTGCATTATCTGCCGCAGCCTGCACTACCTGCCACAGCCTGCACTACCTGCCGCACCCTACACTACCTGCCGCAGCCTACACTACCTGCCGCACCCTACACTACCTGCCGCAGGCTGCACTACCTGCCGCACCCTACACTACCTGCCGCACCCTACACTACCTGCCGTAGCCTACACTACCTGCCGCACCCTACACTACCTGCCGCAGCCTACACTACCTGCCGCACCCTACACTACCTGCCGCAGCCTACACTGCCTGCCGCAGCCTACACTACCTGCCGCAGCCTATACTACCTGCCGCAGCCAACACTACCTGCCACAGCCTACACTACCTGCCGCAGCCTACACTACCTGCCGCAGCCTGCATTATCTGCCGCAGCCTGCACTACCTGCCACAGCCTGCACTACCTGCTGCAGCTTACACTACCTGCCGCAGCCTGCACTACCTGCCGCACCCTACACTACCTGCCGCAGCCTACACTACCTGCCGCACCCTACACTACCTGCCGCAGGCTGCACTACCTGCCGCACCCTACACTACCTGCCGCACCCTACACTACCTGCCGTAGCCTACACTACCTGCCGCACCCTACACTACCTGCCGCAGCCTACACTGCCTGCCGCAGCCTACACTACCTGCCGCAGCCTACACTACCTGCCGCAGCCTATACTACCTGCCGCAGCCAACACTACCTGCCACAGCCTACACTACCTGCCGCAGCCTGCACTACCTGCCGCACCCTACAATACCTGCCACAGCCTGCACTACCTGCCGCAGCCTGCACTACCTGCTGCAGCCTGCACTACCTGCTGCAGCCTATATACACAGTACACACATATAGTGACCATTATACCACACAATCCGCTACACAGGTTACAGCTGCTGCATGCAGGAGAATAACTAGAGAAATAATTGCCTGTATTAAATAAAAATTATTTTGTGCACAATTAAAACAATAATACTGATCTGATACTTTTACTACCTGGTTATATGGCTGCTATATGTGATTATTAATCCGTTCTACAGGTGTACAGCCAGGCATACAGTGCATTATATGGGTGTACTCCCATCATTGTGCATAATATATAATTATATATCTGTGTCAATACCAGCTCTTGTCCATGTGTAACGCTTCACCTCCAAACTGACATACCATGTATATACAGTATACCCCCCCCCCCTGCTGTACAGTGCTATAGGGGCAGCAGGGCACATATAGGCTGGTACCTCCATACTGACATGCCATGTATATATACAGTACACAGAATGTTACATACATAATACAGTGTACCCCCGCTGTGCAGTGCTATACGGTCAGCAGAACACATATAGGCAGCTGACACTACAGTCCGGTACCTCTATACTGACATGCCATGTATATACAGTATATACACAGTACACAGAATGTTACATACATATTACAGTGTACCCCCGCTGTACAGTGCCATAGGGGCAGCAGGGGGGCACATATAGGCTGGTACCTCTATACTGACATGCCATGTATATACACAGTACACAGAATGTTACATACATGTGCAGTGCTATAGGGGCAGCAGAACACATATAGGCAGCTGACATTACAGTCTGGTACCTCTATACTGACATGCCATGTATATACTGAATATAGACAGTACACAGAATGTTACATCCATGTTACAGTGTACCCCCGCTGTGCAGTTCTATAGGGGCTATAGGGGCAGCAGGGCACACCTAGGCTGGTACCTCTATAGTTCTCCATGTCCCCGGCCAGGCTCCTCTCTCCCGGCAGCGATGTGCAGCTCTCCCCGGCCGGCACTGGGCTGTGTGGATGAGTGCGGGGATCTGAGGCTCCCTCCAGCCCCTCCCTGTGATCTCACACACAGCCTGGGAAAGGGAACTTCTCCTCCTGTGTCCCCAGCTCTACCAGGAGCCCTGACCCCTATACTGTACATTAATCCTTACCAGCCCTGACCCTATACTGTACATTAACCCTTACCAGCCCTGACCTATACTGTACATGTCATTAACCCTTACCAGCCCTGACCCCTATAATGTACATTAACCCTTACCAGCCCTGACCCCAATACTGTACATTAACCCTTACCAGCCCTGACCCCAATACTGTACATTAACCCTTACCAGCCCTGACCCCAATACTGTACATTAACCCTTACCAGCCCTGACCCCTATACTGTACATTAACCCTTATCAGCTCTGACCCCAATACTGTACATTAACCCTTACCAGCCCTGATCCCGATACTGTACATTCACCCTTACCAGCCCTGACCCCAATACTGTACATTAACCCTTACCAGCCCTGACCCCAATACTGTACATTAACCCTTACCAGCCCTGACCCCTATACTGTACCTTCACCCTTACCAGCCCTGACCCCTATACTGTACCTTCACCCTTACCAGCACTGACCCCTATACTGTACATTAACCCTTACCAGCCCTGACCCCTATACTGTACATTCACCCTTACCAGCCCTGACCCCTATACTGTACATTCACCCTTACCAGCCCTGACCTATACACATTAACCCTTACCAGCCCTGACCCCTGTACTGTACATTCACCCTTACCAGCCCTGACCCCTATACTGTACATTCACCCTTACCAGCCCTGACCCCTATACTGTACATTCACCCTTACCAGCCCTGACCTATACACATTAACCCTTAGTAGCCCTGACTCATATATACTGTACGATAACCCTTAGTAGCTTTGACCCATAGACATTAACCCCTCACTGCCCAGGAATCACCAGTAGCCCTGACCCATATACATTAACTCTTAGTAGCCCTGACCCATACACATTAACCCTTCACTGCTCATGAATCACTAGTAGCCCATACCATATACATTAACCCTTCACTGCCCAGGAATCACAAGTAGTACTGACCCATACACATTATCCCTTAGCAGCCCTGACCCATACTCATTAAGTGTTAGTAGCACTGACCAATATACATTAACCCTTCACTACCCAGGAATAGCCAGTAGCCCTGACCCATATACATTAACCATTCACTACCCAGGAATAGCCAGTAGCCCTGACCCATATACATTAACCCTTAACTGACAAGGAATTACCAGTAGCCCTGACCCATATACATTAACTATTCACTGCCCAGGAATCGCCAGTTGCCCTTACCCATATACATTAACCCTTCCTTGCCCAGGAATTACCAGTAGCACTGACCCTTCATGGTCCAAAAATCACCACTAGCCCTAACCCATGTAAATTAACCCTTTATTGTCCAGGAATCACCAGTAACCCTGACCAATATACATTAACCCTTCATTGCCCAGAAATCACCAGTAGCCCTGACTCATATACATTAACCCATCACTTCCCAGGAGTTACCAGTACCCCTGCACTATATAAATTAACATGAAACCCCTCACCCTCCAGGAAATACCAGCAGCACTAACCTGTATACATTAACCCCTCACCCTCCAGGAAATACCAGCAGCACTAACCTGTATACATTAACCCCTCACCCTCCAGGAAATACCAGCAGTACTAACCTGTATACATTAACCCCTCACCCTCCAGGAAATACCAGCAGTACTAACCTGTATACATTAACCCCTCACCCTCCAGGAAATACCAGCAGTACTAACCTGTATACATTAACCCCTCACCCACCAGGAAATACCAGCAGCACTAACCTGTATACATTAACCCCTCACCCTCCAGGAAATACCAGCAGCACTAACCTGTATACATTAACCCCTCACCCTCCAGGAAATACCAGCAGCACTAACCTGTATACATTAACCCCTCACCCTCCAGGAAATACCAGCAGTACTAACCTGTATACCAGGCTTTCCCAACCACGGTCCTCGAGGCACACCAACAGTGCAGGTTTTAGTGATATCCAGGCTGCAGCACAGATGATTAAATCAAAATAACTGAGCTACTAATTAAGTCATCTGTGCTGAAGCCTGGATATCACTAAAACATGCACTGTTGGTGTGCCTTGAGGACCGTGGTTGGGAAAGCCTGCTGTATACATTAACCCCTCACCCTCCAGGAAATACCAGCAGCACTAACCTGTATACATTAACCCCTCACCCTCCAGGAAATACCAGCAGCACTAACCTGTATACATTAACCCCTCACCCTCCAGGAAATACCAGCAGTACTAACCTGTATACATTAACCCCTCACCCTCCAGGAAATACCAGCAGTACTAACCTGTATACATTAACCCCTCACCCTCCAGGAAATACCAGCAGCACTAACCTGTATACATTAACCCCTCACCCTCCAGGAAATACCAGCAGCACAAACCTGTATACATTAACCCCTCACCCTCCAGGAAATACCAGCAGTACTAACCTGTATACATTAACCCCTCACCCTCCAGGAAATACCAGCAGTACTAACCTGTATACATTAACCCCTCACCCTCCAGGAAATACCAGCAGTACTAACCTGTATACATTAACCCCTCACCCACCAGGAAATACCAGCAGCACTAACCTGTATACATTAACCCCTCACCCTCCAGGAAATACCAGCAGCACTAACCTGTATACATTAACCCCTCACCCTCCAGGAATGGTAACTGCACTGTATACATTAACTCCTCACCTGCCAGGAATTACCAGTGCAGTATCTCTGCCCCATATACATTAACTCCACACCCACCAGTATTTACCAGCAATGCATTAACCCCATCACCCTCCAGCAAGTGCCCTGGGCCCTGCATCTGCTATAGTAACCACTGACCCACCAGGAGTTACCAGTTCCCCTGCATTTCATATATTAGCTTTCACCATTCAGGAATAACCAGTATCCCTGCACTAACATTAACCCCTCGCCTGCCAGGAATTAGCAGTAACCCTTCATATTATATATTAACTATTCACCCTCCAGGAATAAACAGTAATACTGTATATAGGAGTACTCAGTACTAACCATTGCTCGTATAAACCGTTCACCCTACAGGAATTATCAGTCATAGCCCTGACCCACATACATTAACCCCTCACCCTACAGCGATTACAAGTACCCCTGCATCTTATACAATACCTCGTCATCCTCCAAGAACTGATAGCAGCTTTGACCCATATACATTAACTTTCACCCACCAAGAATTACCAGTGCCCCATTTACATTAACCTCTCACGTGCCAGGAATCATCAGTATCCCTGCCCCATATGCATTAACCCTTCACCCTTTCTATGAACTGAGAGTATTCTATCAGTTAACTCTTTAAACCCCTGCAATTACTGATACCCCTGCAAATGGACATTTTACCCACTAGGGATTATCAGTTCAATTGCACCTCAGAATTACTAATATCCCTGTGCCATACACATTAACCCTTCGCCCCTATCATTTATCTAATACATTCTTGAAGATAAAAGCTAGAGTCTGATTGGTTGCTATGGGCAACACCTCCACTTCTAAAAAGTAAAAACACTCGGCCGCATCGGTGGATAGGTCTGATTCATCAGCGTAAAAACTGTGTGATCCCTACAGAACCGTGGGGATCCCTCTGAGCAACCAAATATCCTGTATACTGTATACCAGTATCTACCTCATCTGTGGCTCATTCTTACACATAGGCGTATGAAACGCCTCCGGATTTTCTTATGTTGCCGTTTCTGTTTATAGCCTGCAGATGGCGCTACAGTCATTTGTATGCATGCGAATGAGATTGTGGTTAAGACCTATAGGCATATTTTCACATGCTAGTATCAGCCATTCCCCTGGTGGTGTAGGATGTACATCGATGGTGACCCTTGCAAGTGGGGTCCGATGTTGGATGGCGGCTGCAGTCTGAGCTTGCCAGATGGGTCAACTGTCAATGGTTTCCTCCTGTTGGGAAAAAAACTATCGATGGCCATACCAAAGTCTATAATTTATCTAGCGCACTCTATTATAATAGCTGGAGTCTGATTGGTTGCTATCGGAAACACCTTGACTTGTCCTCTTTAGACTGTTTGACAGATCTCTCCAAAATTAATGTCCAGTGTTCTAGAGGGCGGCAGAGGAATGTGCACCAGGACCACCCCACCCACCTAATTTTCACTCCAGATAGACCAGAAATCAATGGATGAGAGTGAGACAGGTGAAGATTTATCAAAGCTTGAAGAGGGGGTTGTGTACTAAGGGCGATATTTACTAAGCAGTGATAAGAGCGGAGAAGTGAGCCAGTGGAGAAGTGGCCCCATCAACCAATCAGCAGCTCTGTATCATTTTATAGTATGCAAATTATAGATGTTACTTCAGTGCTGATTGGTTGCCATGGGCAACTTCTCCACTGGCTCATTTCTCCGCTCTTATCACTGCTTAGTAAATGTCCCCCTTAGTCTTGGAGAGAAATAAAGGGAAGAGAGACAAAGTACCAGCTAATCAGCTCATAACTGTCATGTTGCAGGCTGTGTTTGAAACTGTCAGTCAGGAGCTGATCCAGACATGCACCCTGCAGTCTGTACAGCTGTTTCCCTGCGGCTCTGCCCCCCGCTTCGCAATGTCATGACGTCATGCACTCAGGGGGCGGAGCCAGCAGTGCAAGCTTGTTACGCCGTGACAACAAAGCGGAGGAAAATCCAGCAGCATAAATGAAGCCGGGAAATGTAAGGGCTTGCTCAAAAGAGCTTACACTCTAAGTAAATCATATCCCTACTTACAGACAGGGCTGTATCACTTTAAGACCTATTTGAGTTGAGAAACATGAAACAGTTCTAGTCCTAGTGATTATTAATGCAGGGATATGTGTGCAAAACAGGAAGGGGGAGATATCTGATCCAGATAATCCTTCTGATGTATCTAATGAATCTGCATGAGGTGTTCTGCTTGAAATAATTAAGATGTTATGAAAAGATCAAAATAAATGAGTAAAAGCTGCCCTGATACGAATAATGATACGCAATTGTTCTATGTTATATTAGAGAATGAAGCCGATCTCAGCGGACATACCCTAGTTTTCAAGATATGGTCCTGGAATAGTTGATTGTCTCTGGCAAGAAAGATAATTCCCCCAGTTCACACTATGCCACTCAGTGCCCCCAGTACAAACTATGCCGCAGTGACCCAAGTTCACACTATGCCACACAGTGCCTGCAGTTCATGTTGTTACACAGTGCCCTAAGATCACATTGCCACACAGTGCACCCAGTTCACACTATGCCACACAGTGCCCTCAGTTCATGTTGTTGCACAGTGCCCTAAGATCACATTGCCACACAATGCACCCAGTTCACACTATGCCACACAGTGCCCTCAGTTCATGTTGTTGCACAGTGCCCTAAGATCACATTGCCACACAGTGCACTAAGTTCACACTATGCCACACAATACTCCCAGTTCACTCTATGCAACACAGTGCCCCCAGTTCAAACTATGCTACACAATACTCCCAGTTCACTCTATGCAACACAGTGCCCCCAGTTCAAACTATGCTACACAATACTCCCAGTTCACTCTATGCAACACAGTGCCCCCAGTTCAAACTATGCTACATGGTAACCCAAGTTCACTCTATTCCACTTAGTGCCACCAGTTCAAACTATGCCACAGAGTGACCCAAGTACACTCTTTGTCACACAGTGCCCCAGTTCAAACTATGGCACACAGTGCCCCCAGTTCAAACTATGCCACACAGTGTCCCCAGTTCAAACTATGCCACACAGTGCCCTCAGTTCAAACTATGCCACACAGTGCCCCCAGTTCACATTATGCCACACAGTGCGTCCAGTTCACACAATGCCATACAATGCCCCCAGTTCACTCTATGCCATACAGTGCTCCCAGTTTACACTATGCCACACAGTGCCCCCAGTTCACACTATGCTACATAGTAACCCAAGTTCACTCTATTCCACTCAGTACCCCCAGTTCAAACTATGCCACAGAGTGACCCAAGTTCACTCTATGCCACACAGTGCCCCAGTTCAAACTATGCCACACAGTGTCCCCAGTTCAAACTATGTCACACAGTGCCCCAGTTCAAACTATGCCACAGAGTGACCCAAGTTCACTCTATGCCACACAGTGCCCTCAGTTCAAACTATGCCACACAGTGCCCCCAGTTCACATTATGCCACATAGTGCTTCCAGTTCACACAATGCCATACAGTGCCCCCAGTTCAATCTATGCCATACAGTGCTCCCAGTTTACACTATGCCACACAGTGCTCCCAGTTCACACTATTTCACACAGTGCCCCCAGTTCACACTATGCCACACAGTGCCCCCAATTCACTCTATGCCACACAGTGCCCCCAATTCACTCTATGCCATCCAGTGCCCCCAGTTCAAACTATGCCACCCAGTGCCCCAGTTCACTGTATGCCACACAGTGCCACAGTTCATTCCATGCCACACAGTGCCCCAGTTCACTCCATGCCACACAGTGCCCCCAGTTCACTCCATGCCACACAGTGTCCCCAGTTCACTCTATGCCACACTGTATTGCCTCAGTTTGTATTGGGAGACAACATATGGTGAACCTGGCCCCCTAAGCCTCTGTACCTGTAGCAATGGCATTCTCTGCACCCACTATAACTATACCCATTGCGCAGAGGAATCTTCTATAAGCGCAAACGCCCGGGCCTCCCTTGTACCTAGGCGTAACAGTGGAGTGAGTACAGCTAAATAGCTGAGTGGAGAGGTGAAAGATGAGGGAGGGTGGGAGTGAATTATTTAAAGGATATTGCAGATTAAAATTTAGGAAGTGCAGGAATTTTCCTAAATTAGACTTCTGAGAAAGAACCCACAGAAGATAACTATGACACTAATATATGTCTGACTTAGGCCTCCTGCCACCTAAGTAAAAGGCCATGGTTCCTGTGTATGGTCCGTACCATTCTGCCCCCCCCCCCCCCCATAACAGTCCTTTATCATCACTCACAGCCTGAACCCCCGATTGCCGTGTCACGGTTGTGAATAGGAGAATTGTGCGTTCCCACTGGACAGTAGCACTAATGCACACAGATAAAGTCTGCTCACATTGGCCCTCATTCCGAGTTGTTTGCTCGTTGCCGATTTTCTCTATTTTGCGATTAGTCGCTTACTGCGCATGCGCAATGTTCGCAGAGCACATGCGCTTAGTTATTTTACTCAACAGTTAGGTATTTTACTCACGGCATTACAAGGTTTTTTTCTTCGTTCTGGTGATCGTAATGTGATTGACAGGAAGTGGGTGTTTCTGGGCGGAAACTGGCCGTTTTATGGGTGTGTGTGAAAAAACGCTGCCGTTTCTGGGAAAAACGCGGGAGTGGCTGGAGAAACGGGGGAGTGTCTGGGCGAACGCTGAGTGTGTTTGTGACGTCAAACCAGGAACGAAACTGACTGAACTGATCGCAGTGGCAGAGTAAGTGTGGAGCTACTCAGAAACTGCTAAGAAGTGTCTATTCGCAATTTTGAGAATCTTTCGTTCGCAATTCTGCTAAGCTAAGATTCACTCCCAGAGGGCAGCGGCTTAGCGTGTGCAATGCTGCTAAAAGCAGCTTGCGAGCGAACTCGGAATCACCCCCACTGTCAGAGAGTCAGCCAGTCGCAGACTATAGCTCACAGCTGACTGCTCATGTACCGGGCGGCTGGTCGTCCTGCGGGACCACAAAACCAGGAGACAGGGAGTAGCCATTGTAGGCACATTACATTTTATTGTACGGTATATAGCATGCATAATATGTGCTATGTAAATAAGCACCAATTTTGATTATAATATAGCGTACACCGTGGAGGCGCTTGATGACCTCCAAAGTAATCTCTCCAGTTGGAAAGGAATTAGCACATTATTCTGATGGGGAAGAGGGTTCTAGACTCAAAGTATAAAATATAAAAGTACGGAAAAAATGCTGCAAAATCAGAAATGTTAATAGTTTAACAAAATGGAAAAAGTGAATGAACAGAAGACAAATCTAAATCAAATCAATATGTGGTGTGACCACCCTTTGCCTTCAAAACAGCCTCAATTCTTCTAGGTACACTTGCACACAGTTTTTGAAGGGACTCGGCAGGGAGCTTGCTCCAGACATCTTGAAGAACTAACCACAGATCTTCTGTGGATGTAGGCTTGCTCAAATCCTTCTAGTCTCTTCATGTAATCCCAGACAGACGTGATGATGTTAAGATCAGGGCTCTGTGGGGGCCATGGGGGTGATTCCGAGTTGTTCGCTCGCTAGCTGCTTTTAGCAGCATTGCAGACGCTAAGCCGCCGCCCTCTGGGAGTGTATATTAGCTTAGCAGAATTGCGAACGAAAGATTAGCAGAATTGCGAATAGAAATTTCTTAGCAGTTTTTGAGTAGCTTGAGACCTACTCACAAATAGCGATCAGTTCAGTCAGTTTCGTTCCTGGTATGACGTCACACCGAAGCCCAGCGTTCGGCCAGCCACTCCCTCGTTTCTCCAGACACTCCCGCGTTTTTCCCTGAAACGCCTGCGTTTTTCCGCACACTCCCAGAAGGCGGCCAGTTTCCGCCCAGAAACACCCACTTCCTGTCAATCACACTCCGATCACTTCAACAATGAAAAATCTTCGTTCGGACGTGAGTAAATCTACTAAGTTTTGTGCTAAAATACTAACCGCATGCGCATTTTTGCCTTGATCGCTCCGTTGCAAAAATCGGCAACGAGCGAACAACTCGGAATGACCACCCATATTATCACTTCCAGGACTCCTTGTTTTTCTTTATGCTGAAGATAGTTCTTAATGACATTGGCGTCCGTCTGTCCGCACGCCTTTTCTGCACTGTTAGCCTGTAGCTTCTCAATGGGTGTTCATGTATATGCAGGGACTATTATCCGCAAGAGCCAGTGGCTCACACCTAATGATCGGCCACGGAACCCTGAAACCCCAGTGTCAAACCTAGGTGATATGTAATCCGTCCGGCTGCCCATTGGTATCAGTGGAAGCCTCATACGCACTTGCACGCATGTAAATATATAAATCATCATTTACATAGTAGTAAGTCATGTTTTACACTGGTCCAGCATTTATGTGGAGGCATTAGGTGCTTTCACTGAATAGCCCTTTAAGGACAGAGGTACCTCAACTACATTCAAAGGCACAGCCTTTAAAAAGTGGCATAAAACAATCCACTGCGTTAAACATTGAGCACATCTCTGACTCAGGCCTTTGGGTTCTAGTGAGTACTGGTGACTGCAGTCAGGCCATTAAGACATCCACATGGTCTGGGTACTAAAGGGGCATGGCCAAACAAGACATTCCCCCTTGCCCCCCCCCAAAAAAAAAAAAAAAAAAAAAAAAATCAGTGGAACCTTGCAACAGGCTTGAACCTGGGCAATTAGCAACCCCGTCCAGCACTGGATGTGGAAAATGACATTTTTCAGTGATGTGGAGTCACAATGTTCAGCGGCGGAACACACCAAGAATTCCTGTCGTCACAACCAATTTTTCTATGCACCGCTATGGAGTGCGAGGGAAAAATCGTCGATGCAGGTGGCCGTGAGGGGCACCTTGTGGACATTGCAGAGAATGAAATCCACCTTGATGTGTCTCAGTGTACGTAAAGCGAGAGCTGCACCGTGATGCATTATATCTTCAGCTGTCAGGGATTTCTGGAACATTCCACACATATAGTATACATTTTCAGAACACAGGATGAGACTCCTGGCCCCTGAGGACCCTGCACCTGCAAATCCAATCCAGCACCGGAGCTCAGGTCGGCACCGCAATGTGTTTACCAAATGGCGGCCGAAGATTCTTGTTTCCGTTCTTCATACTCAATAAACTTTACTGGTGATTAATTTACCTGTCACCCATTCCTGCTGTGGAATCGGGAGGGAGGAGGCGCAGTACATGTGTGTTCTAAGAATGTTCCTAGATGCTGCGAAGGACAGTGATAAGGAGAGTCTCTGATAGGACAGTCATAAGGAGAGTCTCTGATAGGACAGTCATAAGGAGAGTCTCTGATAGGAGAGCAGTGATATGGAGAGTCTCTGACAGGAGGGCAGTGATAAGGAGAGAGTGTCAGATAGGAGGGCAGGGATAAGGAGAGTCTCTGATAGGAGGGCAGTGATATGGAGAGTCTCTAATAGGAGGGCAGTGATAAGGAGAGTGTCTGATAGGAGGGCAGTGGTAAGGAGAGTCTCTGATAGGAGGGCAGTGATAAGGAGAGTGTCTGATAGGAGGGCAGTGATAAGGAGAGTCTCTGATAGGAGGGCAGTGATAAGGAGAGTCTCTGATAGGAGAGCAGTGATATGGAGAGTGTCAGATAGGAGGGCAGTGATAAGGAGAGTCTCTGATAGGAGAGCAGTGATAAGGAGAGTCTCTGATAGGAGGGCAGTGATAAGGAGAGTGTCTGATAGGAGGGCAGTGATAAGGAGAGTCTCTGATAGGAGGGCAGTGATAAGGAGAGTCTCTGATAGGAGAGCAGTGATATGGAGAGTGTCAGATAGGAGGGCAGTGATAAGGAGAGTCTATGATAGGAGAGCAGTGATATGGAGAGTGTCTGGTAGGAGAGCAGTGATAAGGAGAGTCTCTGGTAGGAGGGCAGTGGTAAGGAGAGTCTATGATAGGAGGGCAGTGATAAGTAGAGTCTCTGATAGGAGAGCAGTGATATGTAGAGTGTCTGATAGGAGGGCAGGGATAAGTAGAGTCTCTGATAGGAGGGCAGTGATAAGAAGAGTGTCTGATAGGAGGGCAGTGGTAAGGAGAGTCTCTGATAGGAGGGCAGTGATAAGGAGAGTGTCTGATAGGAGGGCAGTGATAAGGAGAGTCTCTGATAGGAGGGCAGTGATAAGGAAAGTCTCTGATAGGAGAGCAGTGATATGGAGAGTGTCAGATAGGAGGGCAGTGATAAGGAGAGTCTCTGATAGGAGAGCAGTGATAAGGAGAGTCTCTGATAGGAGGGCAGTGATAAGGAGAGTGTCTGTTAGGAGGGCAGTGATAAGGAGAGTCTCTGATAGGAGGGCAGTGATAAGGAGAGTCTCTGATAGGAGAGCAGTGATATGGAGAGTGTCAGATAGGAGGGCAGTGATAAGGAGAGTCTCTGATAGGAGGGCAGTGATAAGTAGAGTCTATGATAGGAGAGCAGTGATATGGAGAGTGTCTGGTAGGAGAGCAGTGATAAGGAGAGTCTCTGGTAGGAGGGCAGTGGTAAGGAGAGTCTATGATAGGAGGGCAGTGATAAGTAGAGTCTCTGATAGGAGAGCAGTGATATGGAGAGTGTCTGATAGGAGGGCAGTGGTAAGGAGAGTCTATGATAGGAGGGCAGTGATAAGTAGAGTCTCTGATAGGAGAGCAGTGATATGGAGAGTCTCTGATAGGAGGGCAGTGATAAGGAGAGTGTCTGGTAGGAGGGCAGTGATAAGGAGAGTCTATGATAGGAGGGCAGTGATAAGGAGAGTCTCTGATAGGAGGGCAGTGATAAGGAGAGTCTCTGATAGGAGGGCAGTGATAAGGAGAGTCTCTGGTAGGAGGACAGTGATAAGGAGAGTCTCTGGTAGGAGGGCAGTGATAAGGAGAGTCTGTGATAGGAGGGCAGTGGTAAGGAGAGTCTGTGATAGGAGGGCAGTGATAAGGAAAGTCTCTGATAGGAGGGCAGTGATAAGGAGAGTCTCTGGTAGGAGGGCAGTGATAAGGAGAGTCTCTGATAGGAGGGCAGTGATAAGGAGAGTCTCTGATAGGAGGGCAGTGATAAGGAGAGTCTCTGGTAGGAGGGCAGTGATAAGGAGAGTCTCTGGTAGGAGAGCAGTAATAAGGAGAGTCTCTGGTAGGAGGGCAGTAATAAGGAGAGTCTATGATAGGAGGGCAGTGATAAGGAGAGTCTCTGGTAGGAGGGCAGTGATAAGGAGAGTCTCTGGTAGGAGGGCAGTAATAAGGAGAGTCTCTGATAGGAGGGCAGTGATAAGTAGAGTCTCTGATAGGAGAGCAGTGATATGGAGAGTGTCTGATAGGAGGGCAGTGGTAAGGAGAGTCTATGATAGGAGGGCAGTGATAAGTAGAGTCTCTGATAGGAGAGCAGTGATATGGAGAGTCTCTGATAGGAGAGCAGTGATAAGGAGAGTGTCTGGTAGGAGGGCAGTGATAAGGAGAGTCTATGATAGGAGGGCAGTGATAAGGAGAGTCTCTGATAGGAGGGCAGTGATAAGGAGAGTCTCTGATAGGAGGGCAGTGATAAGGAGAGTCTCTGGTAGGAGGACAGTGATAAGGAGAGTCTCTGGTAGGAGGGCAGTGATAAGGAGAGTCTGTGATAGGAGGGCAGTGGTAAGGAGAGTCTGTGATAGGAGGGCAGTGATAAGGAAAGTCTCTGATAGGAGGGCAGTGATAAGGAGAGTCTCTGGTAGGAGGGCAGTGATAAGGAGAGTCTCTGATAGGAGGGCAGTGATAAGGAGAGTCTCTGATAGGAGGGCAGTGATAAGGAGAGTCTCTGGTAGGAGGGCAGTGATAAGGAGAGTCTCTGGTAGGAGAGCAGTAATAAGGAGAGTCTCTGGTAGGAGGGCAGTAATAAGGAGAGTCTATGATAGGAGGGCAGTGATAAGGAGAGTCTCTGGTAGGAGGGCAGTGATAAGGAGAGTCTCTGGTAGGAGGGCAGTAATAAGGAGAGTCTCTGATAGGAGGGCAGTGATAAGGAGAGTCTCTGATAGGAGGGCAGTGATAAGGAGAGTCTCTGATAGGACAGTCATAAGGAGAGTCTCTCATAGGAGGACAGTGATAAGGAGAGTCTCTAATAGGAGGGCAGTGATAAAGAGAGAGTGTCAGATAGAAGAGCAGTGATATGGAAAGTGTCAGATAGGAGGGCAGGGATAAGGAGTGTCTCTGATAGGAGGGCAGTGATATGGAGAGTCTCTGATAGGAGGGCAGGGATAAGGAGAGTCTCTGATAGGAGGGCAGTGATAAGGAGAGTGTCTGATAGGAGGGCAGTGATATGGAGAGTCTCTGATAGGAGGGCAGTGATAAGGAGAGTGTCTGATAGGAGGGCAGTGATAAGGAGAGTGTCAGATAGGAGGACAGTGATAAGTAGAGTCTCTGATAGGAGAGCAGTGATATGGAGAGTGTCAGATAGGAGAGCAGTGATAAGGAGAGTCTCTAATAGGAGGGCAGTGATAAGGAGAGTGTCAGATAGGAGGGCAGTGATAAGGAGAGTGTCAGATAGGAGGGCAGTGATAAGGAGAGTGTCAGATAGGAGGACAGTGATAAGTAGAGTCTCTGATAGGAGAGCAGTGATATGGAGAGTGTCAGATAGGAGAGCAGTGATAAGGAGAGTCTCTGGTAGGAGGGCAGTAATAAGGAGAGTCTATGATAGGAGGGCAGTGATAAGGAGAGTCTCTGATAGGAGGGCAGTGATAAGGAGAGTCTCTGATAGGAGAGCAGTGATATGGAGAGTGTCAGATAGGAGGGCAGTGATAAGGAGAGTCTCTGATAGGAGAGCAGTGATAAGGAGAGTCTCTGATAGGAGAGCAGTGATAAGGAGAGTCTCTGATAGGAGGGCAGTGATAAGGAGAGTGTCTGTTAGGAGGGCAGTAATAAGGAGAGTCTATGATAGGAGGGCAGTGATAAGGAGAGTCTCTAATAGGAGGGCAGTGATAAGGAGAGTGTCAGATAGGAGGGCAGTGATAAGGAGAGTGTCAGATAGGACAACAGTGATAAGGAGAGTATCTGATAGGAGGGCAGTGATAAGGAGAGAGTGTCAGATAGGAGAGCAGTGATAAGGAGAGTGTCAGATAGGAGAGCAGTGATATGGAGAGTCCCTGATAGGAGGGCAGTGATAAGGAGAGTCTCTGATAGGAGGGCAGTGATAAGGAGATTGTCAGATAGGAGGGCAGTGATAAGGAGAGTGTCAGATAGGAGGACAGTGATAAGTAGAGTCTCTGATAGGAGAGCAGTGATAAGGAGAGTGTCAGATAGGAGGACAGTGATATGGAGAGTCCCTGATAGGAGGGCAGTGATAAGGAGAGTGTCTGATAGGAGGGCAGTGATAAGGAGAGTGTCAGATAGGAGGACAGTGATAAGTAGAGTCTCTGATAGGAGAGCAGTGATAAGGAGAGTGTCAGATAGGAGGACAGTGATATGGAGAGTCCCTGATAGGAGGGCAGTGATAAGGAGAGTGTCTGATAGGAGGGCAGTGATAAGGAGAGTGTTAGATAGGAGAGCAGTGATATGGAGAGTCCCTGATAGGAGGGCAGTGATAAGGAGAGTGTCAGATAGGAGGGCAGTGATAAGGAGAGTGTCAGATAGGAGGGCAGTGATAAGGAGAGTGTCAGATAGGAGGACAGTGATATGGAGAGTCCCTGATAGGAGGGCAGTGATAAGGAGAGTGTCAGATAGGAGGGCAGTGATAAGGAGAGTGTCAGATAGGAGGACAGTGATAAGTAGAGTCTCTGATAGGAGAGTGTGATACCCTGAAACTGCAGCCCAAATCAAATGTGGCACTACAGGTGCCAGCATGACTTTAATAAAAGTAAAATGTTTGCTGGAGTTGCATAGCACTGTGCCAGCAGCCTACAGCTTGCAGCACAGAAGGAGTTAACAGCACAGCTCATAGCTATACAGATTAGTCTGCAAAATGCAAAGGGCATGACTCACTCATTTGCAGACTCAGAGCGGGAAACTGAGAGCGGGAAACACAGAGCGGGAAATCCCAGATAGAATGTGTACCTGGGAATGCAGGGTTATAAAAAGGTTGTCCTGCAGCAGCCTAGAGAGAGGACAGTCAGTGAGGAGAGTGAGCAGACAGTGAGGTGGATTTAGCCAGAAAGATGTAGCCCCAGTGAGGGCTCCCCACATGTTTAGGTGGGGAGTGATGCCAGCCACAGCAAAGCACTTGATGACAGAGGGAGACATCGCAGTGTAAGAGCAGCAGTATGCAGAATCCAGTGAAAGGGTGATGCCAGGAGAAAAGTGTGCTAATGGTGTGAGTCTCAAGAGGTATCTGGGTGAAGTGGTCGGAAGCCACGCGGCGTGAGTAAGCGCCCCCATGGAACAGTATCTCGAGAGGTATCTGGGTGAAGTGGTCAGAAAGCCACGCGGCGTGAGTGTAAGCGCGCCCAAGGAAAAGAATCCTCGCTAAGTAAGAGAGAGAGAGATGGTCACCTGATGTGTAGCACTACTGGTCACAGAATGCCCTGGTACGTAATGCTGTTTGCCATGTATATGCCGCTGCGACTAAGCGATGCGCTGGAGGAGGTGCCCTGATATGGGATCCACTGTAACTGTTATGCTTTGTGCTGGAGGAGTGTTCACAAGTTATCCCTGCAATATCCCTGTTTGATGTTAAAATAAACTTTATGCTGTTTTTCTGAGATGGCCTGGCGCCCAATTCTTAATGCACTGCACCGACACCTGTAGTCCACACCCACAATGTACTTGTAGTTAAAGACCTGATTCTTCAGGGGACCCTCTGGTAACTGTGCCTGAACCCATGACAAGCCGGGGCAAGGTAAGGGTGATGTACTATACACAGTGACTGCAGATTTTGCATACCCAGATACCAGTGGGGCATCACAAGAGCAGTGATAAGGAGAGTGTCTGGTAAGAGGGCAGTGATAAGGAGAGTCTCTGATAGGAGGGCAGTGATAAGGAAAGTCTCTGATAGGAGGGCAGTGATAAGGAGAGTCTCTGGTAGGAGGGCAGTGATAAGGAGAGTCTCTGATAGGAGCGCAGTGGTAAGGAGAGTCTATGATAGGAGGGCAGTGATAAGGAAAGTCTCTGATAGGAGGGCAGTGATAAGGAGAGTCTCTGGTAGGAGGGCAGTGATAAGGAGAGTCTCTGATAGGAGGGCAGTGATAAGGAGAGTCTCTGATAGGAGGGCAGTGATAAGGAGAGTCTCTGATAGGAGGGCAGTGATAAGGAGAGTCTCTGGTAGGAGGGCAGTGATAAGGAGAGTTTCTGGTAGGAGGGCAGTAATAAGGAGAGTCTCTGGTAGGAGGGCAGTAATAAGAAGAGTCTATGATAGGAGGGCAGTGATAAGGAGAGTCTCTCTGATAGGAGGGCAGTGATAAGGAGAGTCTCTGGTAGGAGGGCAGTAATAAGGAGAGTCTATGATAGGAGGGCAGTGATAAGGAGAGTCTCTGATAGGAGGGCAGTGATAAGGAGAGTGTCTGGTAGGAGGGCAGTGATAAGGAGAGTGTCTGGTAGGAGGGCAGTGATAAGGAGAGTCTCTGATAGGAGAACCTCTGATAGAAAGATGATCCTCCAGTAATACAAGACTAGATGCCTATTGCATGGAGGTGTTGGCTGGGTTTTGCACGTGATCATGTAATCAGCTTGACACCAAATGTTTTCGCACACGACACCATTATTCTCAGTGGCGGGTCTTCTTTTGGGATATGCTGCAAATACTGACTGAGAACCCCTTAATCCTTTAATTTTCTGCCCAGAATACTTCTGGATAGATCTGGGTCAAGAAGGTGGGTGGCCAGATCCTGGTGTACAATTCTCCCTCCTGCCGCTGCCAGAGTCCGTCCACAACACCTAGTCCTCCCATGGTCAATACAACAGCTTCTAGGAGTAGGGTATCAAACCATTTATGGTGCTTCAACTAGAGATGAGCGGGTTCGGTTCCTCTGAATCCGAACCCGCCCGAACTTCAGGTTTTTTACACGGATCCGAGCAGGCTCGGATCTTCCCGCCTTGCTCGGCTAACCCGAGCGTGCCCGAACGTCATCATCACGCTGTCGGATTCTCGCGAGGCTCGGATTCTATCGCGAGACTCGGATTCTATATAAGGAGCCGCGCGTCGCCGCCATTTTCACACGTGCATTGAGAGTCATAGGGAGAGGACGTGGCTGGCGTCCTCTCCGTTTAGAGAAGAGAGAGACACAGTATTTTGGGGAGCATTATTAGGAGGAGTACTACTATACTGTATACTACTATACTACTTGCTGCTGAAGTGATATTTTATACTAGATTAGATAATAGATAGTGTGACTGTAAGTGTATTATCTGACTTGTGGGGGAGACACTGACAGTGGGGAGCAGTTAGAGTCTGAGAGCAGGACTCAGGAGTACATATAACGTACAGTGCACACTTTTGCTGCCAGAGTCAGTGCCACACTGCCATTGTTGTGACCACACTGACCACCAGTATAATAATATATTTTGTGATTGTCTGCTTAGGCCTCGGAGTACTAGTTGCAAGTTGCAACGTGACCTGAATTGACCACCAGTTTAATAATCAATCACCACCAGATTAATATATATATATATATATATATAATTGTATATAATATATATATATATATATATATATATATAATATTGTATACCACCTACCCGTGGTTTTTTTTTTTTCATTCTTCTTTATACATACTACTATAGTAGCTTACTGTAGCAGTCTGCGGTGCTGTGCTGACCTGACAGTGTCCAGCAGGTCCGTCATCAGTCATTACATAATAAATATATATAGTACCTGTCCGGCTGCAGTACTAGTGATATTATATTGATTTCATCTCATTATCAATAATTTATCATCCAGTCTAGACTCTATATTAGCAGCAGACACAGTCTGTTAGTCCACGGCTGTAGCTACCTCTGTGTCGGCACTCGGCAGTCCATCCATAATTGTATACCACCTACCCGTGGTTTTTTTTTTTCTTTCTTCTTTGTACATACTACTATAGAGTATAGTAGCTTACTGTAGCAGTCTGCGGTGCTGCTGAGCTGACAGTGTCCAGCAGGTCCGTCATCAGTCATCATTACCTAATAAATATATTATCTACCTGTCCGGCTGCAGTACTAGTGATATTATATATACATACATATATATATATATTGATTTCATCTCATTATCAATCATCCAGTCTATATTAGCAGCAGACACAGTACGTTAGTCCACGGCTGTAGCTACCTCTGTGTCGGCACTCGGCAGTCCATCCATAATTGTATACCACCTACCCGTGGTTTTTTTTTTTCTTTCTTCTTTGTACATACTACTATAGAGTATAGTAGCTTACTGTAGCAGTCTGCGGTGCTGCTGAGCTGACAGTGTCCAGCAGGTCCGTCATCAGTCATCATTACCTAATAAATATATTATCTACCTGTCCGGCTGCAGTACTAGTGATATTATATATACATACATATATATATATTGATTTCATCTCATTATCAATCATCCAGTCTATATTAGCAGCAGACACAGTACGTTAGTCCACGGCTGTAGCTACCTCTGTGTCGGCACTCGGCAGTCCATCCATAATTGTATACCACCTACCCGTGGTTTTTTTCTTTTCTTTCTTCTTTGTACATACTACTAGTATAGTATAGTAGCTTACTGTAGCAGTCTGCGGTGCTGCTGAGCTGACAGTGTCCAGCAGGTCCGTCATCATTACCTAATAAATATATTATCTACCTGTCCGGCTGCAGTACTAGTGATATTATATATACATACATATATATATATATTGATTTCATCTCATTATCAATCATCCAGTCTATATTAGCAGCAGACACAGTACGTTAGTCCACGGCTGTAGCTACCTCTGTGTCGGCACTCGGCAGTCCATCCATAATTGTATACCACCTACCCGTGGTTTTTTTTTTTTCTTCCTTCTTGATACATACTACTATAGTAGCTTACTGTAGCAGTCTGCGGTGCTGCTGAGCTGACAGTGTCCAGCAGGTCCGTCATCAGTCATCATTACCTAATAAATATATTATCTACCTGTCCGGCTGCAGTACTAGTGATATTATATATACATACATATATATATATTGATTTCATCTCATTATCATCCAGTCTATATTAGCAGCAGACACAGTACGTTAGTCCACGGCTGTAGCTACCTCTGTGTCGGCACTCGGCAGTCCATCCATAAGTATACTAGTATCCATCCATCTCCATTGTTTACCTGAGGTGCCTTTTAGTTGTGCCTATTAAAATATGGAGAACAAAAATGTTGAGGTTCCAAAATTAGGGAAAGATCAAGATCCACTTCCACCTCGTGCTGAAGCTGCTGCCACTAGTCATGGCCGAGACGATGAAATGCCAGCAACGTCGTCTGCCAAGGCCGATGCCCAATGTCATAGTACAGATCATGTCAAATCCAAAACACCAAATATCAGTAAAAAAAGGACTCCAAAACCTAAAATAAAATTGTCGGAGGAGAAGCGTAAACTTGCCAATATGCCATTTACCAGACGGAGTGGCAAGGAACGGCTGAGGCCCTGGCCTATGTTCATGGCTAGTGGTTCAGCTTCACATGAGGATGGAAGCACTCAGCCTCTCGCTAGAAAACTGAAAAGACTCAAGCTGGCAAAAGCACCGCAAAGAACTGTGCGTTCTTCGAAATCCCAAATCCACAAGGAGAGTCCAATTGTGTCGGTTGCGATGCCTGACCTTCCCAACACTGGACGTGAAGAGCATGCGCCTTCCACCATTTGCACGCCCCCTGCAAGTGCTGGAAGGAGCACCCGCAGTCCAGTTCCTGATAGTCAGATTGAAGATGTCAGTGTTGAAGTACACCAGGATGAGGAGGATATGGGTGTTGCTGGCGCTGGGGAGGAAATTGACCAGGAGGATTCTGATGGTGAGGTGGTTTGTTTAAGTCAGGCACCCGGGGAGACACCTGTTGTCCGTGGGAGGAATATGGCCGTTGACATGCCTGGTGAAAATACCAAAAAAATCAGCTCTTCAGTGTGGAGGTATTTCAACAGAAAAGCGGACAACAGGTGTCAAGCCGTGTGTTCCCTTTGTCAAGCTGTAATAAGTAGGGGTAAGGACGTTAACCACCTCGGAACATCCTCCCTTATACGTCACCTGCAGCGCATTCATAATAAGTCAGTGACAAGTTCAAAAACTTTGGGCGACAGCGGAAGCAGTCCACTGACCAGTAAATCCCTTCCTCTTGTAACCAAGCTCACGCAAACCACCCCACCAACTCCCTCAGTGTCAATTTCCTCCTTCCCCAGGAATGCCAATAGTCCTGCAGGCCATGTCACTGGCAATTCTGACGAGTCCTCTCCTGCCTGGGATTCCTCCGATGCATCCTTGCGTGTAACGCCTACTGCTGCTGGCACTGCTGTTGTTGCTGCTGGGAGTCGATGGTCATCCCAGAGGGGAAGTCGTAAGCCCACTTGTACTACTTCCAGTAAGCAATTGACTGTCCAACAGTCCTTTGCGAGGAAGATGAAATATCACAGCAGTCATCCTGCTGCAAAGCGGATAACTGAGGCCTTGACAACTATGTTGGTGTTAGACGTGCGTCCGGTATCCGCCGTTAGTTCACAGGGAACTAGACAATTTATTGAGGCAGTGTGCCCCCGTTACCAAATACCATCTAGGTTCCACTTCTCTAGGCAGGCGATACCGAGAATGTACACGACGTCAGAAAAAGACTCACCAGTGTCCTAAAAAATGCAGTTGTACCCAATGTCCACTTAACCACGGACATGTGGACAAGTGGAGCAGGGCAGGGTCAGGACTATATGACTGTGACAGCCCACTGGGTAGATGTATGGACTCCCGCCGCAAGAACAGCAGCGGCGGCACCAGTAGCAGCATCTCGCAAACGCCAACTCTTTCCTAGGCAGGCTACGCTTTGTATCACCGCTTTCCAGAATACGCACACAGCTGAAAACCTCTTACGGCAACTGAGGAAGATCATCGCGGAATGGCTTACCCCAATTGGACTCTCCTGTGGATTTGTGGCATCGGACAATGCCAGCAATATTGTGTGTGCATTAAATATGGGCAAATTCCAGCACGTCCCATGTTTTGCACATACCTTGAATTTGGTGGTGCAGAATTTTTTAAAAAAACGACAGGGGCGTGCAAGAGATGCTGTCGGTGGCCAGAAGAATTGCGGGACACTTTCGGCGTACAGGCACCACGTACAGAAGACTGGAGCACCACCAAAAACTACTGAACCTGCCCTGCCATCATCTGAAGCAAGAAGTGGTAACGAGGTGGAATTCAACCCTCTATATGCTTAAGAGGTTGGAGGAGCAGCAAAAGGCCATTCAAGCCTATACAATTGAGCACGATATAGGAGGTGGAATGCACCTGTCTCAAGCGCAGTGGAGAATGATTTCAACGTTGTGCAAGGTTCTGATGCCCTTTGAACTTGCCACACGTGAAGTCAGTTCAGACACTGCCAGCCTGAGTCAGGTCATTCCCCTCATCAGGCTTTTGCAGAAGAAGCTGGAGACATTGAAGGAGGAGCTAACACGGAGCGATTCCGCTAGGCATGTGGGACTTGTGGATGGAGCCCTTAATTCGCTTAACAAGGATTCACGGGTGGTCAATCTGTTGAAATCAGAGCACTACATTTTGGCCACCGTGCTCGATCCTAGATTTAAAGCCTACCTTGGATCTCTCTTTCCGGCAGACACAAGTCTGCTGGGGTTGAAAGACCTGCTGGTGACAAAATTGTCAAGTCAAGCGGAACGCGACCTGTCAACATCTCCTCCTTCACATTCTCCCGCAACTGGGGGTGCGAGGAAAAGGCTCAGAATTCCGAGCCCACCCGCTGGCGGTGATGCAGGGCAGTCTGGAGCGACTGCTGATGCTGACATCTGGTCCGGACTGAAGGACCTGACAACGATTACGGACATGTCGTCTACTGTCACTGCATATGATTCTCTCACCATTGAAAGAATGGTGGAGGATTATATGAGTGACCGCATCCAAGTAGGCACGTCACACAGTCCGTACTTATACTGGCAGGAAAAAGAGGCAATTTGGAGGCCCTTGCACAAACTGGCTTTATTCTACCTAAGTTGCCCTCCCACAAGTGTGTACTCCGAAAGACTGTTTAGTGCCGCCGCTCACCTTGTCAGCAATCGGCGTACGAGGTTACATCCAGAAAATGTGGAGAAGATGATGTTCATTAAAATGAATTATAATCAATTCCTCCGTGGAGACATTGACCAGCAGCAATTGCCTCCACAAAGTACACAGGGAGCTGAGATGGTGGATTCCAGTGGGGACGAATTGATAATCTGTGAGGAGGGGGATGTACACGGTGATATATCGGAGGATGATGATGAGGTGGACATCTTGCCTCTGTAGAGCCAGTTTGTGCAAGGAGAGATTAATTGCTTCTTTTTTGGTGGGGGTCCAAACCAACCCGTCATTTCAGTCACAGTCGTGTGGCAGACCCTGTCACTGAAATGATGGGTTGGTTAAAGTGTGCATGTCCTGTTTATACAACATAAGGGTGGGTGGGAGGGCCCAAGGACAATTCCATCTTGCACCTCTTTTTTCTTTAATTTTTCTTTGCGTCATGTGCTGTTTGTGGAATGTTTTTTGGAAGGGCCATCCTGCGTGACACTGCAGTGCCACTCCTAGATGGGCACGGTGTTTGTGTCGGCCACTAGGGTCGCTTATCTTACTCACACAGCTACCTCATTGCGCCTCTTTTTTTCTTTGCGTCATGTGCTGTTTGGGGAGGGTTTTTTGGAAGGGCCATCCTGCGTGACACTGCAGTGCCACTCCTAGATGGGCACGGTGTTTGTGTCGGCCACTAGGGTCGCTTATCTTACTCACACAGCTACCTCATTGCGCCTCTTTTTTTCTTTGCGTCATGTGCTGTTTGGGGAGGGTTTTTTGGAAGGGCCATCCTGCGTGACACTGCAGTGCCACTCCTAGATGGGCACGGTGTTTGTGTCGGCCACTAGGGTCGCTTATCTTACTCACACAGCTACCTCATTGCGCCTCTTTTTTTCTTTGCGTCATGTGCTGTTTGGGGAGGTTTTTTTGGAAGGGCCATCCTGCGTGACACTGCAGTGCCACTCCTAGATGGGCCCGGTGTTTGTGTCGGCCACTAGGGTCGCTTATCTTACTCACACAGCTACCTCATTGCGCCTCTTTTTTTCTTTGCGTCATGTGCTGTTTGGGGAGTGTTTTTTGGAAGGGCCATCCTGCGTGACACTGCAGTGCCACTCCTAGATGGGCACGGTGTTTGTGTCGGCCACTAGGGTCGCTTAGCTTAGTCATCCAGCGACCTAGGTGCAAATTTTAGGACTAAAAATAATATTGTGAGGTGTGAGGTATTCAGAATAGACTGAAAATGAGTGGAAATTATGGTTTTTGAGGTTAATAATACTTTGGGATCAAAATGACCCCCAAATTCTATGATTTAAGCTGTTTTTTAGTGTTTTTAAAAAAAAACACCCGAATCCAAAACACACCCGAATCCGACAAAAAAAATTCGGTGAGGTTTTGCCAAAACGCGGTCGAACCCAAAACACGGCCGCGGAACCGAACCCAAAACCAAAACACAAAACCCGAAAAATTTCAAGTGCACATCTCTAGCTTCAACAACAGGGTTCTACTCAATACCCAATCAGTGGTGTGAGCGGGTGTAGTATGGCTGACCGGCGGTCAGGAGACCGCCGGTCAGCATACCGACGCCGGGATCCCGGCAGCATACCGACGCCGGGATCCCGGTGGGGAGGGGCGAGTGCTGCGCTCGCCACGCTGCGGACTCGGTGGCGACCTGCGGTCACCATGGGTTCTATTCCCACTCTATGGGTGTCGTGGACACCCAGGAGTGGAAATAGTCTCTGTTGGTCGGCATGCCGACCATCGGGATAGTGATGGGTCGGGATGCTGGAGGAGGTCATGTGACTGTCGGTCTCCCGACCGCCGGTCACATGAATACCACCCGTGTGAGCAGGGAAGAAGGGCAGGAGAGCAAAGTGCCCAGACCGATCTGGGGAAAAGGGCTAGCTGGGGAGACCTAACCTAAGACGGCAACACCCACATCCCCTCAGCGCACTGGCTAACCGTAGCTACTTGACATGGCACTATGGCCCTCATTCCGAGTTGATCGCTCGCTAGCTGCTTTTAGCAGCATTGCACACGCTAAGCCGCCGCCCTCTGGGAGTGTATCTTAGCTTAGCAGAAGTGCGACCTAAAGGTTAGCAGATTAGTGCTGAAATTTTTTCAAGCAGTTTCAGAGTAGCTGCAGACCTACTCCTACCTTGCGATCACATCTGACTGTTTGGTTCCTGGTTTGACATCACAAACACGCCCTGCGTTCGGCCAGCCACTCTCCCGTTTCCCCAGGCACGCCTGCGTTTTTACCTGACACGCCTGCGTTTTTTTAGCACACTCCCGGAAAACGGTCAGTTACCACCCAGAAACACCCACTTCCTGTCAATCACTCACCGATCAACAGAGCGACGGAAAAGAGTCGCTAGACCTTGTGTAAAACTACATACTTTTGTGTGAAAATACGTTGCGCGTGCGCACTGCGGCCCGTACGCTTGCGCAGTTTTGCCGATTTGATACCTGATCGCTGCGCTGAGAAAATTGGCAGCGAGCGATCAACTCGGAATGAGGGCCTATACCCCCAGCACTGGGGCGCACCCAAGCTTTTGGCAGCCATGCTATCGATCAGTAACAAAGAGGATACTCCTGGAGAAGCATTGATTAATCATGTTACTGTGGGATTCTCATAAATCAATAATTAGAGGTCGTCTACAAAAGACTGCTAGAAATCCCAGAGCTCTCTGCCAGGGTAACATTGAGATGTAAAGCACAAATCATCGTGGTAGAAGCAGGATGACAGACGCTCGGTAGTCCCAAGTGGGGAATGCAATACTATGAGAATGACAATAAGCAGATGCACCACCGGCTACCAAACATCAGGCGAAACTCTCCCAAAATAACATTCTGTCAGTCAGTGGAGCAGATTAGCACATGACCCCACGCTGATCGCTGACGACAACTACACAACTCAGCAGCTAACCCCACCCATCTATGTCTAATGTTATTTGACAATGTTTCCGACACAGTTTCCCCTGCCACTGCTGCAGCACAGGGATTAGGTAAAAACTGGAACGGTCTGGACACCGCACCGGACCAGCTCCCTGCTGCAAACTCTGCCATAGTCCCCCACTCCGGCATCCGAGATGTTACTACATCCTGTTGCTACTGCTTCCAGCTTTGCCTTGGTAAAGAGAAGCAGGGGTCGGGATGTACTAATGCACATCGCCACTCATCGCCACGATGCTGATCGCGTATGTTCTTACATATGCAATCAGCATTGCGGAGGACAGCTCTTCCGATAAGAACTGTCCTCCGCGATGCGCAGCGGCTGCCTGACTTCCGGGATTCGGCCCCGGGAGTCAGTCTGCGCATGCGCAGGGTGACAGGGGCGGGCGCGAGGCATGCTGGGAGGGATCTGATCGGACCCCTCACACAGTGCTGCGGAGAGAAGCCCATAGGCTTCTATGGGGTATCACCAGCAAGAGCTGGCGAACCCCGCCGCGGCACTGACCTGCCAGACGGGGGTTAGTACATTAGAAAATGTGGTAAACGGGACTTTACCGCATTTTCCGTTTAGTACATCCCGCCCAGGAAGAGAAGTACCGGCACGATACGTGCCAGGATAATGGATCCAAGTAAGCAGCAGCTAAATCCATCCTCATCTGAATTAGGCCTTCAGGGCTTGAAGCGTATGTGGATGGTCCACCAGTAAGAAAGTGTGGTAACGCTGGCTCCTCGCTGCATATATGGCATTTTTGCCTTTATTATTATCTTTTACTTATATGGCGCCACAAGGGTTCCGCAGCGCCTAATTACAGAGTACACAGACAAATAAGCAACACAAGAAAACAGTGACTTACAGTACAAGACAATCAGGGCCGGTTCTACGCCTTTTTGCGCCCCGGACGGGTAGTAGGGGTGTGGCTTCATACAGGGGGCGTGGTCAGTTATGTCCCCTGTACAGTAGTAGCGCCGCTGAAATGCTGTGCGGTGCGCGATGACGTCATCGTGCACCGCACAGTAAAGGTCCTCTTCACAGCGGGACGCAGCGGCAGCAGGATACAGCGGGCAGTGGGGGGCACAGCAGTAGCGGATCTTGCCATGGTGCGGCGCCCTCCGGATGGCGACGGCGCCCTCCGGAAGGCGGCGCCCCGGGCAAAAGTCCTGCTTGCCCGTGGCAAGATCCGCTACTGAAGACAATATAAGACAAGTACAGGGTATATAAACATACTGTAGCTACATCAGCAGAGGACACGGACATAAGTATCAGTGTGGAAGAAAACCGCGGGATGTGGTGCCGTCGAGTATGGAGTAGAAGATGGTTCAAGTAAGAGAAGGAAAAGCACATGAGGGAAGAGGGCCTCGTAGTTTCTCAACCTCGTAGCCAATCCTGGAGGAACCATGGTGTTTTCCAATAGATGGACTTGATAGATAGGAGGATACTCCGGCTTCTCGAGCCCCTAGTGCAGCAACATGCCTGACTGCAAACTCCCAGAAATGGGAACATTCTCCACCATTATCTCTTCTCCATGTGGTGCGTTATAGCTATGGAAGGTATTGCAGCTTCCCAGAACATCACACCCCAGATATATTCCCTGGCCTGGGATACTCTGCAGCAAGCGCTCACATGCTGGTCCCTGACGGGAGCCCTCAGACCTTTACATATCATTCACAATAGGGAAACTCTCTAATTAACCATCCTATTGATCACAATAGATCCGAACCAGTCTTCACAACCTGAGTCCCCCTCCCCAGCCCCTTCCTCTCTCAGTGTTATTCTTGCATTTGAAGGTTATTTTACTCATTGCATTGGGATGTCATCCTTGAAACTGATAATAAACTCATGGGTATTACAACAAAGGTTGGCAGGAGCTGCACATGAAGGTAGCTCAGACTCAGTTGCGTATCTATAATGGGTGCAGTGTGTGCGGTGCACCCGGGCCCTTGGTGACTGTGTGTGGGCCCGCTCCTCTCCCGTAGCCGTCACCACCGCTGCTAGCGCACTAACCACTAGAGACTCTGTCACAGTGCCAGAGTCTACAGCGCATGCGCAGGACTCCCAAGAAAATGGGCCAGAGGCCATTTTTCAGAGTCCAGCGCAGGCGCTTTAGTCTCAGTGCTCAGAGTGCTAACAGCAGCGCCGCTGGCTTTGGGAGAGGAGGGGGCCCACACACTGAGACTCTTCACGAGTCCCCTCCTCTCTAGATACGCCTCTGCTCAGACTGGTCTGTGTGCTGGACCCTTGTATGGAAATGACATTATTACCCACTAAGGCCCAGATTTATCAATTCTTGGAGAGTGATAAATAGCACGGTGATAAAGCACCAGCCAATCAGCTCCTAACTGTCATGTTACAGGCTGTGTTTGAAAAATGACAGAAGCTGATTGGCTGATACTTTATCACCGTGCAGTTTATGACTCTCCAAGGCTTAATAAATCTGGGCCTAAGTAAGCAAATGAACAACTGCTCAAACGTTCTGGACTCATCCCCGTCCTCACCAGCAGCTAAATACAGTCAGTGCTGGATCAACAACAGGGCAGCCAGAGCAGTCACCCCAGGGACCCCACACTGAGGCCCCCCACACATAAGTGGGGTTTCTGTGTGGAATAATGCTAACAGTGTGAATCTGGGCCCCACCGGCCCTGAATAGAGTTACACATGAGGAGTCAGACAGCAGAACGGGGCTGTACGTCGTGTCGCCAGACCGCGCTGTGTGGGAATCGGAGACCGCACCGGGGTGCAGACTGAAAAGACAGATCAGCAATTAGAGCAAACAAGCGTTTAATGAGCCACATGATGGACCCAACACTTGTCTGATGCAAGTCTCCTCACAGGAGCTCAGAGGGGGTGGGGTGGGGTGGGGGGTGGAGGGGGTAAGTCTCACAGGAGCATGTTCAGTTTCTAAAAGACAGGATTTAGATTCCTTCTGTCAGTTGAACTCTATGGTCAGTAAACTTTCTGTGTATACAGCAGTGGGCCTGATTCAGACCTGATCACAGCAGCAAATCTGTTATCTTATGGGCAACACCATGTGCACTGCGGGGGGGGCAGATTATTTATTATTATCCTTTATTTATATAGCGCCACAAGGGTTCCACAGCGCCCAATTACAAACTACATAAACAAATAATCAAAACAGGAAAACAGCAACTTACAGTTGAAGACAATATAGGACAAGTACAATGTAAATAAACATAGCTACATCAGTACATAAGTATCAGGTGGCAGAGGACTGCTGGAGTTGATGCAGTTGAAGATTATTAAAGTAAGAAAAAGGAAGGGGGGGGGGCATGGTCTGGCTGGTGAGGAGTGCAGACGTGCTTCTGCCTGGCTCCTCTACCCACCTTCATTAATTTCGATTTTATAGGGTCAGTACCCTCTGTGGACACTCTCCGGGGACTCCCCTTCCCCCCTGTAACCCACCTGTGCCCAGTAGAGTTTGCCACAGAGCCGTGGAGCAGTTCTCTCTGTTCCCGCAGGTTGCGGCCTACGCACCTCCAGAAGCCGGGGCCTCGCGTACTTCCTACACCCGCGTTTGGAGCTCTATAGTGGGGACGCGGCGCTGGGAAGCGGCGTGGACCTTTCCCGGGAAGCAGGCGCTATCGGCTGACTTCCCCAGACCCCCAGAGTGGTGACCCCCCGTGGGCAGCAGGCAGAGGAGGCATCTGGCAGTGAGGGACAGCAGAGAGACAGGCGCCCAGGAGACACGGTGGCCATTTTGGATTTTACTGGAGGAGCTGGATATGAAGAGTCCCGGAGGCTGGCGGTGCGGGGGACCAGAGATAGAGGTCCGAGGAACTGCATCTTGTTTAATTTTAGTTCGGGTGTGGGCAGATTGACCACTACCCCCCACAGATTAATTCTGAGTCGCCATGGTTAGGCGTCCAACCGTGCCCCCGAGAGGGGTTAATGTTATGTTTCCTTTAACTGTTATTCTCCTTTTTTTTCTCCTTTCTTTCCCTTTTCCTCTCCTTCTGTCCGGAAATTGCTGCTCATACTTCCTACATGCCAGCTGGTTGATGATAACTATGCAAGCTTCAATTCCTTTGCAGTATGTTTAACATTGTTTCTATAAATGCGAAGGGTCTTAACTCCCCACATAAGAGGAAGTTAGCACTTAATTATTTTCATAAAATTAAAGCTCAAATCATAGCCGTCCAAGAGACACATTTTATTAAATCTGCCCCTCCACGGTTTACTAATGAGAGATTTCCCCATTGCTATTTGGCCAATGGACCAGCGAAGAAGGCGGGGGTGGCAATCTTAGTGTCTCAACATTGCGCGTTTTCCCTCACGTCACAATACTGCGACCCTGAGGGGAGAATTCTAATTTTGGTAGGTACTCTTGAAAATAAAGAGGTGACGATAGTTTCCTGCTATGCCCCGAACACCAAGCAATTAGCATTTTGTAGGAAACTGCTAAGGTGCAACAATTGGCCAAGGGTGCTTTACTTCTCTTGGGGGACTTTAATTTGACCCTTGGCCCTTTGGTTGATAACTCTGGCAAGCGGCCCTCACTCTCCAGTCAGCTCCATAGGAATGCAAAGGGCTTCTGCCAGTTATTGGCGGAAAATTATCTTTTAGACCTTTGGCGCGTTAAACACCCAATGGAAAGAGACTACACATTTTATTCCCCAGTACATGCCTCTTATTCCAGAATAGACCTAGCTTTAGCGGATAAGTGGACTCTACAGTCCATCCGTAAAATTTCCATTCTCCCCATGTCATGGTTGGATCACTCCCCACTATTCATCGAATGGGATATTAGTAGTAGAAAGATTACCCCGGCCCCCTGGCGTTTAGGTAAACAAAGTCTTCTTCAGCCGGAGACCAAGCAGGCTATCCAAACCACTATGGATTATTACCTCTCTGAGAACTCTCCTCGGGAGACATCCATCTTCACATTCTGGTGTGCCCTCAAAGCAGTATCACGAGGGACAGCAATTCAAACAGCGGCTAAACTTAAACGGGAATATCGTAAAAAAATTTGAACAAGCTGAGCTTGCAGTCGCTTCCCTGGAGAGTTCTCACAAGACACATCCACATGATAAAACCCTTCTTAAATCATTGCAGGAAGCCAGAGAGGCGGTAAACATTTTCTATTTAGCGGAAGTCCAACGCAACCTACATAGACTGAACCAAAAATTATATGTTTATGGTAACCGGGCTGGTAGACTGCTGGCGAGGAAGTTGAGAGGCAGGAAAGCTAAGGAAAAAATTCACATTATCCAGTCGGATAGGGGCAGGAGAGTCTATGATCCTGACGAAATTGCAAAAGTCTTTGCATCTTATTACGCCAAACTATACAACTTGAAGGAGGATTCCTCCACTTTTCAACCTACAGGCACGGATGTTCAGAATTTTCTGGGCAATTTTCCTCTCCCTTCGTTGTCACCAGAGTCTTGTAGCTCTCTTAGTGAGCCTTGGACTTTAGCGGAAGTCGAAAAGGCTATTTACTCCCTTCCAGCAGATAAGGCCCCGGGACCCGACGGTTATCCTTCTGGTTTCTATAAATCTTTTAGGGAGAGTTTGGCCCCGGTGCTCCTATCAGTGTTTAATGAAGCCTCAGAAGTTGAGCGCTTCCCCAAAGAGATGCTGGAAGCTCAAATCATCACTATCCCCAAACCGGGAAAAACTCCCACCTCAGTCCAACATTTTAGACCAACTGCTTTATTAAATACGGATTTAAAACTTTATGCCAAATTAATTGCCAACCGTATCGGTCCCCTTCTCCCCTCTCTTATCAACCCTGATCAAGTGGGCTTCGTCTTAAACAGACAGGCCCCAGATAATACGCGAAGGATGATTAATGTTATTGAACATTCTGCCTGTAGAAAAGAACCCCTCCTAGTTTTGTCTCTGGATGCCGAAAAGGCGTTCGATAGGTTGAACTGGGACTTTATGAGATTAACTCTGGACAAGTTTGCCTTCGCTGGAAGGATCTTAGACTCTATCCTGGCTCTCTATTCCACGCCCTGTGCGAGGGTCTTTGTTAATGGATGTCTTTCTTCACCCTTTAATATCTCTAATGGCACTCGTCAGGGCTGCTCGTTATCTCCTATTATTTTCGCGTTGGCGATAGAACCCTTGGCTGCTTGCATTAGATCCCGGGACTCGATTAGTGGCCCTGTTATAGGGGGCATTTCCCACAAAATCAGCTTGTTTGCGGACGATATTTTATTATGTCTTTCTGATCCTGAGACTTCCTTGCCAGTTCTTCATGCCGTTCTTCAAGACTATTCGGATGTTTCCTTTTATAAATTAAATACTAATAAAACTGAGGCCCTCCCACTCAATATATCTCCGACTGTGGTCTCTAGGTTGAAGGAATCGTACAAATATGCCTGGAAGTCCTGCTCCTTGAGATATCTAGGGATTAATTTATCCAGTGAAGATAATTTAATTGAATGTAATTATGCCCCGTTATTAAAAGCCTTTATGGAGCTGACTGGGGAGTGGATGCTGCAGGAGGTGTCTTGGCTGGGTAGGATTGCTGCTGCCAAGATGGTCTTATTGCTGAAATGAATGTATCTGTTTCGCGCCATACCAAGACCCCTTCCCAAACTCTTCTATAATAAATTTAACCAAGTCCTGATTAGATACGTGTGGGTAGGCTCTAGGCCGAAAATTGATAAAAAGATTCTTATTCTGCCCAAACTATCCAGTGGGGTAGCTTTCCCAGACATAGAAAAGTACCATGCTGCTTGTCTGTTAAGTCAGTCTAGAGACTGGTTTGGCATCTCGAGCCTGAAACCTTGGGTTATTCTGGAAGCTTCTTATTTGAATACTGTTACTCTTTCTGATTTGTTTTGGTTGCCACCTTCTGCTGCCCAAAGTAGGTCCGGATCTTGCAAGTCTATTAAAACGACCCTACATTCATGGCATAAACTAGTGTCCTCTTCGGAAGAGATTAAATTACCGCCCCCCTGTCTGTTGTTAACCGCTCTTATGTCATTGATTCCTAATATTACCCTAGAAGATTGGATTCGGAAGGGCCTCTCCACTGTGGGTGATTTTTTTATAGGCGACGTCTTGATGTCCTTTTCTCAACTACAAGAGAGATTTGGGATTCGGACTCAAGACTTTTTCAAATATTTGCAGGTGAGAAGTTGGTTACACTCACTTGCTCCGCATCTTCACAAACCTTCTTTTCCGGCTTACATTAAAAGCCGAATGGAGACGTCCTCACATAAATGTGGGATTACGTGGTGGTATCAATTTCAATTAACTAACCGCACACAGACAAAATTCAAAGCTCAGATTTTATGGGAAAGAGATTTGAATAGATCCTTTACTGATGCAGAATGGGACAGTATATTTAGGTCTCGTTTTAAAGTCTCCAAATGTATTAACCACTCCGAAATGTTCTATAAGCTTATACAGAGGAAAAAAAGGGGGGAACCTGGATTGCAATCCAGGTTCCCCCCTTTTTTCCTCTATATTTGTGTATATATTGTACACTGGAAGGCAAGGCTTCCTTCCTCTGGATTGGCCCTCCTCCCATTCACCCTCAGGTGTTTTAATTAGCTGGGTTCCTGCATTCCAGATCACACATTGATAAGGCACTATTTAGAGGTAAGTCCTGTACAAATTTATAGAATGTGATAGTATTAGGGATATTAGGGACCCATGTGATGAAGTCACCTGGCCGCGGTACATAGGCCCGCATATTTGCGCAAATGTGTGCTAAGAACTTCAATTATACTCCATGTTAATTGTGAGGGTTTATTTAAATTATTTTTTATTATGTGTTCTTAGTGCCAAGAGTGTGCATCTGCATCTCCTTTCCCCCAGCTTATACAGAGGGCCTACTTCACCCCTGAAAGACAAAATAGAATCTGGCCTTCACAATCTAAATTATGTAGGAGAAAATGTGGCTCAACGGGGGATATCTTTCATATTTTCTGGGCGTCCCCACTTATAAAACCACTTTGGAGAGAAGTTTTCAATATGGTTAGCATGATTTTAGAATTCACCATCCCCCTGGACCCAGCTTTAGCGTTATTTCATTTGTACGTAGACCACCTCTCTACAGGTGATCGCTACGTCTTGGGCCATATCTTGATAGCTACTAAAGCTGCTGTAGCCCAATTGTGGAAATCTGAGAATCTCCCTTCTCTAGCGTCTATTCAAAATAAGATTCACAAACATTTTATTTTTGAAACAGCGGAAGCTAAATACTCTTCCTCAGCTAATTCTATTCACCTGAAATGGTTAGGTTGGTCCGACTATAGGGGGAGAGAAGGTAGGCTAACCGTCTATAGCTCTCCAATTGATTTATCTGTGCTTCACCCCACCTAGATTGACCTCTTTAAGAATGTTGTGATATCAGACAATTTTTTTTCTTTTTGTTTGTTTGTGCTAAGCCTCTTTTTTGTGTTTTTTCTCTCTTCTTGTTTCTGAACGCCCAATGTAACCAATTGTATATTCATCCAACTGTGCGTTAAAAGTGCTTTGATTATGGTAACCATTCTGGACTACCCCTATGTTCCCCTTTATCTCTTTTTTCTGTTCCCCATTTCTGTGTGAAAAATCTTCAATAAAAATTTAATGTTTAAAAAAAAAAGTAAGAGAAAGGATAAGCACATGAGGGAAGAGGGCCCTACTCGTGAGAGCTTACATTCTAAAGGTGAGGGGTAGACAGACAGGGGTGACACAGACGGGGTACATAGAGAGCGTGGAACAGAGGCTTAGGTGGAGATTTGGCTGGGTTTGGTGAAGAAGTGGGTCTTGAGAGCCCGTTTGAAGTTTTGTAGAGAGGTGGAGAGTCTGAGGGGGAGAGGTAGGGAATTCCAGAGAAGTGGTGCAGCACGTGAAAAATCTTGGAGGTAGGAGTGGGAGGAAATAATCAATAGGCAGGAGAGTCGGCGTGCATTAGCAGAGCGAAGAGGACGGGTGGGAGTGTAAGGGGAGATAAGGTCAGAGATGTAGATGGGAGAGGAGTGGGTGAGGGCTTTGTAAGTAAGTGAGTGTGAGAAGCTTGAAATGGATTCTGAAAGGGAAGGGGAGCCAATGAAGGTCTAGTAAGAGAGAAGAGGAAGGGTGGGAGTGTAAAGGGAGATAAGGTCAGAGATGTAGATGGGAAAGGAGTGGGTGAGGGCTTCTGAAAGGGAAGGGGAGCCAGTGAAGGTCTAGTAGGAGAGGAGAGGTGGACGTAGTGCGTTTGGTGAGGAAAATGAACCGGGCAGCAGCATTGAGGATAGATTGGAGTGGAGAGAGGTATTTGTCAGGAGGAGATTACAGTAGTCCAGTCTGGAGATGACCAGTGAATGGGTAAGGGTCTTAGTAGCATCCTGGGTCAGAAAGGGTCTGATCCTGGAAATATTTTTTAGATGAAAACGGCAGGTTTGTGAGGTGCTGAATGTGTGGTTTGAAGGAGAGGGAGGAGTCAAGGATTACTCCAAGACAGCGCACTTGGGGGGTAGAGGAGACAGTAGTGCCATCAATAGATAATGAGATTGTAGGAGGTGAGGTTATGCGGGAGGGGGAAAGATGATCAGCTCAGTCTTAGACATGTTAAGTTTAAGAAAGCACTGGGACATCCAAACAGAGATAGCAGAGAGACAGTTGGAGATATGAGTGAGGAGAGCAGGGGAGGGGTCTGGAGAGGAAAGATAGATTTGAGTGTCATCAGCATAGAGATGATATTGGAAGCCAAAAGAACTAATGAGCTTACCTAGTGAGGACGTATAGAGAGAGAAGAGAAGAGGACCAAGGACAGAACCTTGGGGTACACCTACAGTTAGTGGAAGTGAGGGGGAGGAGGAGTCATGAGAAGAGACAGAGAATGAATGGTCAGAGAAGTAGGAAGACAGCCAAGAGAGGGCAGTATCAAGCAGACCAATGGAGTGAAGGATTTGCAGTAGGAGAGGGAGGTCCACAATGCCAAAAGCAGCAGAGAGATCAAGAAGAATAAGTAGAGAGTAGTGGCCCTTAGATTTAGCAGCATGGAGGTCATTGCAGACTTTTGTAAGGGCAGTTTCAGTGGAGTGGAGAGGATGGAAGCCAGACTGGAATGGGTCAAGCAGTAAGTGTGAGGAAAGAAAGGTAGTATGGCGGTTGTAGACAATAAGCTCAAGGAGTTTGGAGGCAAAAGGGAGGAGAGAGATGGGTCGGTAGTTGGAGAGAGTGTTTGGATGAAGGGTAGGTTTTTTTTTAAGGAGAGATGAATGCATGCTTGAAGGCAGAGGGGACAGTGCCTGATGAGAGGGAGAGATTGAGAAGGTGGGAAAGATGGGAACAAGCAGAAGGAGAGAGGTAGCGGAGGAGGCAGGAGGGGATAGGGTCAAGATGTAGGGGGTAAGTCTCACAGGAGCATGTTCAGTTTCTAAAAGACAGGATTTAGATTCTTTTAGAAACTGAACATGGTGAGGGGAGAGAAACGAATGAGGGCCATGACTTCCTCATGGGAGAAAGATGTAAGAGTTGGTGAAAGGGATGGGGAGAGGTAGTATGTTATGGGAGGAGACTGGTTGCTGACG
This sequence comes from Pseudophryne corroboree, assembly GCF_028390025.1. Lineage (NCBI taxonomy): Eukaryota > Metazoa > Chordata > Amphibia > Anura > Myobatrachidae > Pseudophryne > Pseudophryne corroboree. The sequence continues at coordinate 776,363,249 of NC_086446.1, read as the reverse complement.
GTCTGGTGTGATGTGATGTCCTGACGCATGGAGTGAATTTTGGACGTGAAGTAAGTGGCAAAGTCAAGAGCAGAGAGTGAGGAGGGGAGACGAGGTGGAGGTGGGCAGAGGAGTGAGTTGAGAGTGGCAAAGAGGTGCCAGGGGTTGGAAGACTGGGAGGAGATGAGGTTCTTGAAGTATGACTGTTTGGCAAGGGAAAGGGCAGCACTGAAGGATGAGAGCATAAGCTTGAAATGGAGGAAGTCTGCCTTAGAGCGTGATTTCCTCCAGTGTCGCTCAGCAGTACGTGAGCATTTTTGCAGATATCTGGTGCATTTGGTGTGCCAGGGCTGAGGTGTTAATTTGCGAGGGTGAATAGTGGTTGGTGGAGCAACAGAGTCAAGAGCAGAAGTAAGGGAAGCATTGTATGTGGAAGTGGCTTGTTCAGGGCATGAGAGAGAGAGAATAGGAGAGAGAAGTGAATCAAACAGGGAGGAAAGGAATGTGGTGTCAATAGCTTCAATGTTACGCTTAGTGATGGTAGCCTTAGGAGGTAGAGATGGGGAAGTCGAGAGAGATAGGTTAAAGGAGAGCAGGTGGTGGTCAGAGAGGGGAAATGGGGAGTTGGAAAAATCAGAAATATCACAGCGGTGAGTGAAAACCAGATCCAGTGAGCTCCCATTCACATGGGAGGGTGAGGAGGTCCACTGGGAGAGACCAAGTGAAGAGGTGAGGTTAAGGAGTTTTGAGGCAGGGGATTTTGTGGGGATATCGATAGGGATGTTGAAATCGCCTAGGATAATGGAGGGAATGAAGAGAGGAAGTGAGGAATCCAGGAAGCAAAGTTGTCGATGAATTTGGAAGCAGTGCCAGGGGGGCGGTAAATGACAGCTACTCTAAGATGGACTGGTTGGAAGAGGTGTATAGCATGGACCTCAAATGTAGAGAATGTAAGGGACGGTTCTGGTGGTATGAGTTGGTAGGAGTAACTAGAAGGTAAAAGGATCCCAACACCACCCCCATGGCGACCCCCATATCGGGGTGTGTGTGTGAATGTGAGGCCCCCAGCAGAGAGAGCAGCAGCAGAAGTGGTGTCAGAGGGCGTAATCCAAGTTTCAGTAATGGCTAGTAGGTGTAGGGAGTTGGAAATGTAAAGGTCATGAGTGGGGACCAGTTTGTTACAAACAGATCTGGCATTCCAGAGGGCACAGGATAGGGGGTATGAGTTTGTGGGAGAGATGTGAATGAGATTTTCAGGGTTGCTGTAGCGATGAGGTGGGATTAACTTTGAGGGCAGGGATGATGAGAGAGTAGTGATGGTGCGGGTGCCTGAGCTAGGAGGGGAAACTGCAGGAGGTGGGCAGGGGGGGAGGTCAGTGTGATGTGTATGGGGGTGTGGGGAGGTGACAGGGAAGGGAGAGAGGGAGCAGGGCTGAGTTGTGGGGTAGCAGGACCATGGGGCAGAGGTGAATGAAAGTGGGGTAACAGGAAAGGAGGGGGAAGGAAACAGAGGGATGGAGGGGAGACAGAGGAGGGGAGAGGGGAGGAGGTGTAGGAGACTAGGGGGGAAGGATAAAGGTGCGAACAGGAGACAAGATACATGATTAGGTAGACATTGAGTGATTGGGGGAGTAGAAGAAAGCCTTGACATAGTGTTAAGAAGGTAAGTAGGTTGAGGGAAAGTGGAAGTAGGAGAGGAGGCTGTAAGGGAATCAGAGCAGAAGAATTGCAGAAATACAGGTGAGAAAAGCAGTGTAAGCTCAAGGGGTGTAGATTTAGTTTGAAGTGAATCAAAAGCGTAGATAATGTGTGTGCAGAAATGTATTTGGACTGGTAGAAATGAGAGGATTGTGAGAGGGTTAAGAAGCAATGGTAATTCTGAAAGGATTTTTCAGTGTTTGTAGGTAAAATGGCATTGGAGCAGATGTGCATAAATAACAGATTACAAAAATACAGATACAAGCATTTGTTGGTGAAATGGATGGTTGTTGAAATGTCCAGGGCCCTCATTCCGAGTTGTTCGCTCGCAAGCTGCTTTCAGCAGCTTTGCACACGCTAAGCCGCCGCCTACTGGGAGTGAATCTTAGCTTATCAAAATTGCGAACGAAAGATTAGCAGAATTGCGAATAGACACTTCTTAGCAGTTTCTGAGTAGCTCCAGACTTACTCGGCATCTGCGATCAGTTCAGTCAGTTTCGTTCCTAGTTTGACGTCACAAACACACCCAGCGTTCGCCCAGACACTCCCCCGTTTCTTCGGCCACTCCCGCATTTTTCCCAGAAACGGTAGCCTTTTTTCACACACTCCCATAAAACGGCCAGTTTCCGCCCAGAAACACCCACTTCCTGTCAATCACATTACGATCACCAGAACGAAGAAAAAACCTTGTAATGCCGTGAGTAAAATACCTAACTGCATAGCAAATTTACTTGGCGCAGTCGCACTGCGGACATTGCGCATGCGCATTAGCGACTAATCGCTCCGTTGCGAAAAAAAAAATAACGAGCGAACAACTCGGAATGACCACCCAAGTTCTGTGCTATTTGATCAGATGCGACAATTGTTATTAGTTCTTCAGTTTTCTGTGTTTTGTTAGAATGGTGTGCTTGTTTTCTTTCTTTTTCACTTCAATTGAGCGCTGCTATGTGTCAATTTTACCGCACTTTGGCCCTCATTCCGAGTTGTTCGCTCGCAAGCGGATTTTAGCAGATTTGCTCATGCTAAGCCGCCGCCTACTGGGAGTGAATCTTAGCATCTTAAAATTGCGAACGATGTATTCGCAATATTGCGATTACACACCTCGTAGCAGTTTCTGAGTAGCTCCAGACTTACTCGGCATCTGCGATCAGTTCAGTGCTTGTCGTTCCTGGTTTGACGTCACAAACACACCCAGCGTTCGCCCAGACACTCCTCCGTTTCTCCGGCCACTCCTGCGTTTTTTCCGGAAACGGTAGCATTTTTTCCCACACGCCCATAAAACGGCCTGTTTCCGCCCAGTAACACCCATTTCCTGTCAATCACATTACGATCTCCAGAACGATGAAAAAGCCGTGAGTAAAATTCCTAACTGCATAGCAAATTTACTTGGCGCAGTCGCAGTGCGAACATTGCGCATGCGCATTAAGCGGAAAATCGCTGCGATGCGAAGATTTTTACCGAGCGAACAACTCGGAATGAGGGCCTTTGATACAAATGCACTTAGATATTAAATGCACAGCCTACACAATAGAACTTAAGTAGAGGAATACTGCATGTAAAACTAATAATTGGAATCTACAACCACTCCCCACCCCCTAGAATACCAGAACCAGCCATGCCACATGGATAACAGTTGGGTCTATGGGGGTCATTCCGAGTTGATCACTCGCTGGCTAGTTATAGCAGCCGTGCAAACGCTATGCCGCCGCCCACTGGGGAGTGTATTTTAGCTTAGCAGAAGTGCGAACGCCTGTGCAGCCGAGCTCTGCAAAAACAGTTTGCGCAGTTTCTGAGTAGCTCTGAAGCTACTCAGCGCTTGCGATCACTTCAGCCTATTTGTGTCCGGATTTGACGTCATACACCCGCCCAGCGAACGCCCAGCCACGCCTGCGTTTTTTCAGACACGCCTGCGTTTTTGCAAACCCTCCCTGAAAACGGTCAGTTGACACCCAGAAACGCCCCCTTCCTGTCAATCTTCTTGCGGCCGTCAGTGCGACTAAAAACTTAGCTAGAACCTGTGCACAACCCCAACGGGCTTTGTACCCGTACGTCGCACGTGCGCATTGCGGGGCATACGCATGTGCAAAAATGCAATTTTTTAGCCTGATCGCTGCGCTGTGAACAACGGCAGCTAGCGATAAACTCGGAATGACCCCCTATAACAATTCAAAACTAAGTAAAGTACATCAGAATGAGATACTATGCAATAATGTTTCAATTTGCATTACCTAGCAATTTCAGTCAGATGTAACATGTGCAGAGAGAGTTAGCTTTGGGTGGGGTGTGTTCAAACTGAAATCTAAATTGCAGTGTAAAAATAAAGCAGCCAGTATTTACCCTGCACAGAAACAATAACCCACCCAAATCTAACTCTCTCTGCACATGTTACATCTGCCACACCTGCAGTGCACATGGTTTTGCCCATTAGCTAACAAATTAACTGCTGCGACCAGGTCTGAATTAGGCCCAGTATCAGGTGTTAATCTGTGGCATACTTGCCTACTCTCACGGAAGCAGGGGGAGGCTCTCGTTTTTTGGGGGGTAGCCCCCCGCCCCCCCGGAAGAGTAGGCAGGTCTCCCGCATCCTTCTCGCACCCTAGTGATGTGGGCAGGATGGAGAGAGAATCTCCTGTATTCGTGGGTCCGTGGGGAAGGGGTTAAAATTACGCAAATTACATCATTTTAGCCCCGCACCCCTCCTGCGGACCCGCTGTGTTTTCTGATGGGGGCGGGGCTTGATGATGTCACAGCCCGCCCCCGCCCCCCGAAGTCTCCTGCAGCATCTCCTCTCCGGGCTTCTCCCAAAGAGGAGACATTCAATGTAGGCAAGTATGATCTGTGGGTATGGGATGCTGCACAGTACTACTTCTTCCCAATACTCAATGTAGGTCTCAGTATGGTCACTTCCCTGTGCTCTGGATGTAACTGTCTGCACTCATTCTATATGCACGATTAATGGCACAGGAACTGTCTTAATGGGTAAGCTGATCTGTTCTCATCCTGTACACCAGCAGAAGCAGTCAGTGTGCGGTGTGCAACTCCCACAGAATAAACCCTCTACGTCAGGTATTCCCAACCGCGGTCCTTAAGGACAGTGCAGGTTTTAGTGATATCCAGGCTTCAGCACAGATGGTTAAATCAAAATAACTCAGCTACTAATTAAGTCACCTGTGTTCAAGCCTGGATTTCACTAAAACCAGGACTGTTAGTGTGCCTTGAGGACCGAGGTTGGGAGACACTGCTCTATGGTGGTCATTCCGAGTTGTTCGCTCGCTAGCTGCTTTTAGCAGCATTGCACACGTTAGGCCGCCGCCCTCTGGGAGTGAATCTTAGCTTAGCAGAATAGCGAACGAAAGATTAGCAGAATTGCTAATAAATAATTTGCTGCAGTTTCTGAGTAGCTCCAGACCTACTCCTACACTGCGATCACCTCAGTCCGTTTAGTTCCTGGTTTGACGTCACAAACACGCCCTGCGTTCGGCCAGCTACTCCCCCGTTTCTCCAGCCACTCTTGCGTTTTTTTCCTGGCACGCCTGCATTTTTTAGCACACTCCCTGAAAACGCCAAGTTGCCGCCCAGAAACACCCACTTCCTGTCAATCACACTATGATCACTGGAGCGTTGAAAAAACGTCGCTCGAGCTTGTGTAAATCTACAAAGTTTTGTGTTATATTACTAAGCGCATGCGCACTGCGTACCATGCGCATTTTCCACCTAATAGCTGCGTTGCAAAAAACGTCAACGAGCGAACAACTCGGAATGACCACCAATGTTCTATACCATTAAAAGTGATCTCTACTGGTACCAGCCAAATTCTGTGTGCGGGATGCACTATGGGTACACTGCGGTGGAAACAGCAGTTTGCAGCAATCCCCATATAGATCAAGCTTTGGAAAATGAAACTTGCTGGAGCTTGTACCCGATAGGCAACGTCAACTATAGATGGCGTTGCATATAGAAACCTATGGGCTCCTTTCCGACAGAGGGATCCAAAAGACCCCACTCTCACCCCCTCCCCTCCTTGTACATGATGCAGTGTATGCTATAGGCTGTGCATATGGAGGCTGCCTATTGTAGCTGTCATGCTGTGATTGGAGTTACTGGTGACTGTACAAATCGCTGTTAGTTTGGGCTCCTCTAGTGTTGCAATTAATTGGATGTGTGATTGGCAGATTGCTATGGTTGGAGCATGGGACATGAGCAGTGGGCGGTAAATATTACTAATGGAAGAGAAATTGGGACTGTCCCAGGTTACTAAGGAGCCTTAGTATATATCACTTCTCATTTGGTAATAAATTCTGCAATTCTGGTGATGTGGACAAGGGACATTGGAAGATGTAACAGCTTTACTGCAACACACATAACAGAAGACCACATGCAACATAGAGATCCTAAGTCTACTGTGTCTTCAATATGACCGCAGCAATATATGCAAATGAGGGGAGTCACATGTAGAAGTCATGTACAAGTCAGAGGTCCCGCTGTAAGACATAGAAGTCATGTACAAGTCAGAGGTTCCACTGTAAGACATATAGAAGTCATGTACATATCAGAGGTCCCGCTGTAAGACATATAGAAGTCATGTACAAGTCAGAGGTCCCGCTGTAAGACATATAGAAGTCACGTACAAGTCAGAGGTCCCCGCTGTAAGACATATAGAAGTCACGTACAAGTCAGAGGTTCCGCTGTAAGACATATAGAAGTCATGTACAAATCAGAGGTCCCCCTGTAAGACATATAGAAGTCATGTACAAGTCAGAGGTCCCCATTGTAAGACATATAGAAGTCACGTACAAGTCAGAGGTCCCCAATGTAAGACATATAGAAGTCACGTACAAGTCAGAGGTCCCGCTGTAAGACATATAGAAGTCACGTACAAGTCAGAGGTCCTCGCTGTAAGATATATAGAAGTCATGTACAAATCAGAGGTCCCGCTGTAAGACATATAGAAGTCATGTACAAGTCAGAGGTCCCCATTGTAAGACATATAGAAGTCACGTACAAGTCAGAGGTCCCACTGTAAGACATATAGAAGTCATGTACAAGTCAGAGGTCCCCGCTGTAAGACATATAGAAGTCATGTACAAGTCAGAGGACCCCGCTGTAAGACATAGAAGTCATGTACAAGTCAGAGGTCCCGCTGTAAGACATATAGACGTCATGTGCAAGTCAGAGGTCCCGCTGTAAGACATATAGAAGTCATGTACAAGTCAGAGGTCCCACTGAAAGACATATAGAAGTCATGTACAAGTCAGAGGTCCTGCTGTAAGACATATAGAAGTCATGTACAAGTCAGAGGTCCCTTCTGTAAAACATATAGAAGTCATGCACAAGTCAGAGGTCCCACTGTAAGACATAGAGAAGTCATGTACAAGTCAGAGGTCCCCATTGTAAGACATATTGAAGTCACGTACAAGTCAGAGGTCCCGCTGTAAGACATATAGAAGTCATGTACAAGTCAGAGGTCCCTTCTGTAAAACATATAGAAGTCATGCACAAGTCAGAGGTCCCACTGTAATACATAGAGAAGTCATGTACAAGTCAGAGATCCCACTGTAAGACATATAGAAGTCAACTGTAAGTCAGAGGTCCCACTGTAAGACATATAGAAGTCATGTACAAGTCAGAGGTCCCCGCTGTAAGACATATAGAAGTCATGTACAAGTCATAGGTCCCCGCTGTAAGACATATAGACGTCATGTGCAAGTCAGAGGTCCTCACTGTAAGACATATAGAAGTCACGTACAAGTCAGAGGTCCCCCGTTGTAAGACATAAAGAAGTCATGTACAAGTCAGAGGTCCCACTGTAAGACATATAGAAGTCACGTACAAGTCAGAGGTCCCACTGTAAGACATATAGAAGTCACGTACAAGTCAGAGGTCCCGCTGTAAGACATATAGAAGTCATGTACAAGTCAGAGGTCCCACTGTTAGACATATGGAAGTCATGTACAAGTCAGAGGTCCCGCTGTAAGACATATAGAAGTCATGTACAAGTCAGAGGTCCCACTGTAAGACATACAGAAGTCACGTACAAGTCAGAGGTCCCACTGTAAGACATATAGAAGTCACGTACAAGTCAGATGTCCCGCTGTAAGACATATAGAAGTCATGTACAAGTCAGAGGTCCCACTGTTAGACATATGGAAGTCATGTACAAGTCAGAGGTCCCGCTGTAAGACATATAGACATCATGTACAAGTCAGAGGTCCCCACTGTAAGACATATAGAATTCATGTACAAGTCAGAGGTCCCCGCTGTAAGACATATAGAAGTCATGTACAAGTCAGAGGTCCCGCTGTAAGACATATAGAAGTCATGTACAAGTCAGAGGTCCCACTGTAAGACATATAGAAGTCATGTACAAGTCAGAGGTCCCCGCTGTAAGACATATAGAAGTCATGTACAAGTCAGAGGACCCCGCTGTAAGACATAGAAGTCATGTACAAGTCAGAGGTCCCGCTGTAAGACATATAGACGTCATGTGCAAGTCAGAGGTCCCGCTGTATGACATATAGAAGTCATGTACAAGTCAGAGGTCCCACTGAAAGACATATAGAAGTCATGTACAAGTCAGAGGTCCAGCTGTAAGACATATAGAAGTAATGTACAAGTCAGAGGTCCCGCTGTAAGACATATAGAAGTCACGTACAAGTCTGAGGTCCCTGCTGTAAAACATATAGAAGTCACGTACAAGTCAGAGGTCCCCGCTGTAAGACATATAGAAGTCATGTACAAGTCAGAGGTCCCGCTGTAAGACATATAGAAGTCACGTACAAGTCAGAGGTCCCGCTGTAAGACATATAGAAGTCACGTTCAAGTCAGAGGTCCCGCTGTAAGACATATAGAAGTCATGTACAAGTCAGAGGTCCTCGCTGTAAGATATATAGACGTCATGTACAAGTCAGAGGTCCCGCTGTAAGACATATAGAAGTCACGTTCAAGTCAGAGGTCCCACTGTAAGACATATAGAAGTCACGTACAAGTCAGAGGTCCCCATTGTAAGACATATAGAAGTCACGTACAAGTCAGAGGTTCCGCTGTAAGACATATAAAAGTCACGTACAAGTGAGAGGTCCCCATTGTAAGACATATAGAAGTCACGTACAAGTCAGAGGTCCCCATTGTAAGACATATAGAAGTCACGTACAAGTCAGAGGTCCTGCTGTAAGACATATAGAAGTCACGTACAAGTCAGAGGTCCTCGCTGTAAGATATATAGACATCATGTACAAGTCAGAGGTCCCGCTGTAAGACATATAGAAGTCATGTACAAGTCAGAGGTCCCACTGTTAGACATATGGAAGTCATGTACAAGTCAGAGGTCCCGCTGTAAGACATATAGAAGTCATGTACAAGTCAGAGGTCCCACTGTAAGACATACAGAAGTAACGTACAAGTCAGAGGTCGCACTGTAAGACATATAGAAGTCACGTACAAGTCAGATGTCCCGCTGTAAGACATATAGAAGTCATGTACAAGTCAGAGGTCCCACTGTTAGACATATGGAAGTCATGTACAAGTCAGAGGTCCCGCTGTAAGACATATAGACATCATGTACAAGTCAGAGGTCCCCACTGTAAGACATATAGAATTCATGTACAAGTCAGAGGTCCCCGCTGTAAGACATATAGAAGTCATGTACAAGTCAGAGGTCCCGCTGTAAGACATATAGAAGTCATGTACAAGTCAGAGGTCCCACTGTAAGACATATAGAAGTCATGTACAAGTCAGAGGTCCCCGCTGTAAGACATATAGAAGTCATGTACAAGTCAGAGGACCCCGCTGTAAGACATAGAAGTCATGTACAAGTCAGAGGTCCCGCTGTAAGACATATAGACGTCATGTGCAAGTCAGAGGTCCCGCTGTATGACATATAGAAGTCATGTACAAGTCAGAGGTCCCACTGAAAGACATATAGAAGTCATGTACAAGTCAGAGGTCCAGCTGTAAGACATATAGAAGTAATGTACAAGTCAGAGGTCCCGCTGTAAGACATATAGAAGTCACGTACAAGTCTGAGGTCCCTGCTGTAAAACATATAGAAGTCACGTACAAGTCAGAGGTCCCCGCTGTAAGACATATAGAAGTCATGTACAAGTCAGAGGTCCCGCTGTAAGACATATAGAAGTCACGTACAAGTCAGAGGTCCCGCTGTAAGACATATAGAAGTCACGTTCAAGTCAGAGGTCCCGCTGTAAGACATATAGAAGTCATGTACAAGTCAGAGGTCCTCGCTGTAAGATAGACGTCATGTACAAGTCAGAGGTCCCGCTGTAAGACATATAGAAGTCACGTTCAAGTCAGAGGTCCCGCTGTAAGACATATAGAAGTCACGTACAAGTCAGAGGTCCCCATTGTAAGACATATAGAAGTCACGTACAAGTCAGAGGTCCCCATTGTAAGACATATAGAAGTCACGTACAAGTCAGAGGTTCCGCTGTAAGACATATAAAAGTCATGTACAAGTGAGAGGTCCCCATTGTAAGACATATAGAAGTCACGTACAAGTCAGAGGTCCCCATTGTAAGACATATAGAAGTCACGTACAAGTCAGAGGTCCTGCTGTAAGACATATAGAAGTCACGTACAAGTCAGAGGTCCTCGCTGTAAGATATATAGACATCATGTACAAGTCAGAGGTCCCGCTGTAAGACATATAGAAGTCATGTACAAGTCAGAGGTCCCACTGTAAGACATATAGAAGTCATGTACAAGTCAGAGGTCCCCGCTGTAAGACATATAGAAGTCATGTACAAGTCAGAGGACCCCGCTGTAAGACATAGAAGTCATGTACAAGTCAGAGGTCCCGCTGTAAGACATATAGACGTCATGTGCAAGTCAGAGGTCCCGCTGTAAGACATATAGAAGTCATGTACAAGTCAGAGGTCCCACTGAAAGACATATAGAAGTCATGTACAAGTCAGAGGTCCTGCTGTAAGACATATAGAAGTCATGTACAAGTCAGAGGTCCCTTCTGTAAAACATATAGAAGTCATGCACAAGTCAGAGGTCCCACTGTAAGACATAGAGAAGTCATGTACAAGTCAGAGGTCCCCATTGTAAGACATATTGAAGTCACGTACAAGTCAGAGGTCCCGCTGTAAGACATATAGAAGTCATGTACAAGTCAGAGGTCCCTTCTGTAAAACATATAGAAGTCATGCACAAGTCAGAGGTCCCACTGTAAGACATGGAGAAGTCATGTACAAGTCAGAGATCCCACTGTAAGACATATAGAAGTCAACTGTAAGTCAGAGGTCCCACTGTAAGACATATAGAAGTCATGTACAAGTCAGAGGTCCCCGCTGTAAGACATATAGAAGTCATGTACAAGTCATAGGTCCCCGCTGTAAGACATATAGACGTCATGTGCAAGTCAGAGGTCCTCACTGTAAGACATATAGAAGTCCCGTACAAGTCAGAGGTCCCGCTGTAAGACATATAGAAGTCATGTACAAGTCAGAGGTCCCGCTGTAAGACATATGGAAGTCATGTACAAGTCAGAGGTCCCGCTGTAAGACATATAGAAGTCATGTACAAGTCAGAGGTCCCACTGTAAGACATATAGAAGTCACGTACAGGTCAGGGGTCCTCGCTGTAAGACATATAGAAGTCATGTACAAGTCAGAGGTCCCACTTTAAGACATATAGAAGTCATGTACAAGTCAGAGGTCCCCGCTGTAAGACATATAGAAGTCATGTACAAGTCAGAGGACCCCGCTGTAAGACATAGAAGTCATGTACAAGTCAGAGGTCCCGCTGTAAGACATATAGACGTCATGTGCAAGTCAGAGGTCCCGCTGTAAGACATATAGAAGTCATGTACAAGTCAGAGGTCCCACTGAAAGACATATAGAAGTCATGTACAAGTCAGAGGTGCTGCTGTAAGACATATAGAAGTCATGTACAAGTCAGAGGTCCCTTCTGTAAAACATATAGAAGTCATGCACAAGTCAGAGGTCCCACTGTAAGACATAGAGAAGTCATGTACAAGTCAGAGATCCCACTGTAAGACATATAGAAGTCAACTGTAAGTCAGAGGTCCCACTGTAAGACATATAGAAGTCATGTACAAGTCAGAGGTCCCCGCTGTAAGACATATAGAAGTCATCTACAAGTCATAGGTCCCCGCTGTAAGACATATAGACGTCATGTGCAAGTCAGAGGTCCTCACTGTAAGACATATAGAAGTCACGTACAAGTCAGAGGTCCCCCGTTGTAAAACATATAGAAGTCATGTACAAGTCAGAGGTCCCACTGTAAGACATATAGAAGTCACATACAAGTCAGAGGTCCCACTGTAAGACATATAGAAGTCACGTACAAGTCAGAGGTCCCGCTGTAAGACATATAGAAGTCATGTACAAGTCAGAGGTCCCACTGTAAGACATATGGAAGTCATGTACAAGTCAGAGGTTCCGCTGTAAGACATATAGAAGTCATGTACAAGTCAGAGGTCCCACTGTAAGACATATAGAAGTCACGTACAAGTCAGAGGTCCTCGCTGTAAGATATATAGACATCATGTACAAGTCAGAGGTCCCCACTGTAAGACATATAGAAGTCATGTACAAGTCAGAGGTCCCACTGTAAGACATATAGAAGTCATGTACAAGTCAGAGGTCCCCGCTGTAAGACATATAGAAGTCATGTGCAAGTCAGAGGACCCCGCTGTAAGACATAGAAGTCATGTACAAGTCAGAGGTCCTCGCTGTAAGATAAATAGACATCATGTACAAGTCATAGGTCCCCGCTGTAAGACATATAGACGTCATGTACAAGTCAGAGGTCCCACTGAAAGACATATAGAAGTCATGTACAAGTCAGAGGTCCTGCTGTAAGATATATAGAAGTCATGTACAAGTCAGAGGTCCCACTGTAAGACATATGGAAGTCATGTACAAGTCAGAGGTCCCGCTGTAAGACATAGAGAAGTCATGTACAAGTCAGAGGTCCCACTGAAAGACATATAGAAGTCATGTACAAGTCAGAGGTGCTGCTGTAAGACATATAGAAGTCATGTACAAGTCAGAGGTCCCACTGTAAGACATATGGAAGTCATGTACAAGTCAGAGGTCCCGCTGTAAGACATAGAGAAGTCATGTACAAGTCAGAGGTCCCACTGAAAGACATATAGAAGTCATGTACAAGTCAGAGGTGCTGCTGTAAGACATATAGAAGTCATGTACAAGTCAGAGGTCCCTTCTGTAAAACATATAGAAGTCATGCACAAGTCAGAGGTCCCACTGTAAGACATAGAGAAGTCATGTACAAGTCAGAGGTCCCCATTGTAAGACATATTGAAATCACGTACAAGTCAGAGGTCCCGCTGTAAGACATATAGAAGTCATGTACAAGTCAGAGGTACCTTCTGTAAAACATATAGAAGTCATGCACAAGTCAGAGGTCCCACTGTAAGACATAGAGAAGTCATGTACAAGTCAGAGGTCCCCGCTGTAAGAAATATAGAAGTCAACTGTAAGTCAGAGGTCCCACTGTAAGACATATAGAAGTCATGTACAAGTCAGAGGTCCCCGCTGTAAGACATATAGAAGTCATGTACAAGTCATAGGTCCCCGCTGTAAGACATATAGACGTCATGTGCTAGTCAGAGGTCCTCACTGTAAGACATATAGAAGTCACGTACAAGTCAGAGGTCCCCCGTTGTAAGACATATAGAAGTCATGTACAAGTCAGAGGTCCCACTGTAAGACATATAGAAGTCACGTACAAGTCAGAGGTCCCACTGTAAGACATATAGAAGTCACGTACAAGTCAGAGGTCCCGCTGTAAGACATATAGAAGTCATGTACAAGTCAGAGGTCCCACTGTAAGATATATGGAAGTCATGTACAAGTCAGAGGTCCCGCTGTAAGACATATAGAAGTCATGTACAAGTCAGAGGTCCCCGCTGTAAGACATATAGAAGTCATGTACAAGTCAGAGGTCTCGCTGTAAGACATATAGAAGTCATGTACAAGTCAGAGGTCCCACTGTAAGACATATAGAAGTCATGTACAAGTCAGAGGTCCCCGCTGTAAGACATATAGAAGTCATGTACAAGTCAGAGGTCCCGCTGTAAGACATATAGAAGTCATGTACAAGTCAGAGGTCCCACTGTAAGACATATAGAAGTCATGTACAAGTCAGAGGTCCCCGCTGTAAGACATATAGAAGTCATGTACAAGTCAGAGGACCCCGCTGTAAGACATAGAAGTCATGTACAAGTCAGAGGTCCCGCTGTAAGACATATAGACGTCATGTGCAAGTCAGAGGTCCCGCTGTAAAACATATAGAAGTCATGTACAAGTCAGAGGTCCCCCCTGAAAGACATATAGAAGTCATGTACAAGTCAGAGGTCAAGCTGTAAGACATATAGAAGTCATGTACAAGTCAGAGGTCCCGCTGTAAGACATATAGAAGTCACGTACAAGTCTGAGGTCCCTGCTGTAAAACATATAGAAGTCACGTACAAGTCAGAGGTCCCCGCTGTAAGACATATAGAAGTCATGTACAAGTCAGAGGTCCCACTGTAAGACATATAGAAGTCATGTACAAGTCAGAGGTCCCGCTGTAAGACATATAGAAGTCATGTACAAGTCAGAGGTCCCACTGTAAGACATATGGAAGTCATGTACAAGTCTGAGGTCCCGCTGTAAGACATATAGAAGTCACGTACAAGTCTGAGGTCCCTGCTGTAAAACATATAGAAGTCACGTACAAGTCAGAGGTCCCCGCTGTAAGACATATAGAAGTCATGTACAAGTCAGAGGTCCCACTGTAAGACATATAGAAGTCATGTACAAGTCAGAGGTCCCGCTGTAAGACATATAGAAGTCATGTACAAGTCAGAGGTCCCACTGTAAGACATATGGAAGTCATGTACAAGTCAGAGGTCCCGCTGTAAGACATATAGAAGTCATGTACAAGTCAGAGGTCCCACTGTAAGATATATAGAAGTCATGTACAAGTCAGAGGTCCCGCTGTAAGACATATGGAAGTCATGTACAAGTCAGAGGTCCCGCTGTAAGACATATGGAAGTCATGTACAAGTCAGAGGTCCCGCTGTAAGACATATAGAAGTCATGTACAAGTCAGAGGTCCCGCTGTAAGACATATAAAAGTCATGTACAAGTCAGAGGTCCCACTGTAAGATATATAGAAGTCATGTACAAGTCAGAGGTCCCGCTGTAAGACATATGGAAGTCATGTACAAGTCAGAGGTCCCGCTGTAAGACATATAGAAGTCATGTACAAGTCAGAGGTCCCACTGTAAGACATATAGAAGTCATGTACAAGTCAGAGGTCCCGCTGTAAGACATATAGAAGTCATGTACAAGTCAGAGGTCCCCATTGTAAGACATATAGAAGTCATGTACAAGTCAGAGGTCCTGCTGTAAGACATAGAAGTCATGTACAAGTCAGAGGTCCTCGCTGTAAGATAAATAGACATCATGTACAAGTCAGAGGTCCCGCTGTAAGACATATAGAAGTCATGTACAAGTTAGAGGTCGTCACATTAAGACATATAGAAGTCATGTACGGGTTTAGTATGAAATGCCAACAATCAAAATCCTGACGGTCAAAATACCAACATTAAAAATATAGACAAGGTTTAAAATACCGACATCTAAAATGTTGACAGGTCAAAAAGTCAACACAAGTTTTTTATTGATTTTTTGTGTGTATGTCGACACAGACACCGTATAAGTGTACCGTGTCCCCTCGTGTGGCTCACTATTATATTCACCCTCCAGGTCCACTGGGATGGTAAAGTATGAACAAGTCGGTTTCAATGAAAAAATGAAAAAATCATGTTGACTTTTTGACCTGTCCATATTTAAAATGTCGGTACTGTATTTTGACCTTGTCGGTATTTTAAATGTCGGTATTTTGACCATGTCGGGATTTTGACCGTCGGTTAATGGTTTTCGTTATTTTGACCGACGGGATTTTGACTGTAGGTAAATTGACCGTGTCCCGTCATGCACAAGTCAGAGGTCCTCACTGTAAAACCGCAGTCTAGAGAAGATCACATTCCCATAAACCATCTGAGGAACACAAGGGGAATCTGCAAAAGCATCACATTTCTGAAAGAGGAAGGGGGTGGGGGAAAGATAGCGTGAAAGGGAGATGGAGAGAAAGAAAGCGAGGGAGAGGGGTGGAGGAGAGGTAGACAAAAAGGAAAATGCCATGAGAGAAACAGATAGAGAAGGGAGTGGGGAGAGAAAGAGAGGGGTGGGGGAAAGATAGAGTGAAAGAGGTATGGTGGTAGAAAAAGTGAAAGAGAGAAAGATAGAGGGGAGAGGGGAAAAAGGGGTGAGAGACATGTAGGGAGAGATAGAGGGGTGTGTGAGAGGGGGACAGGGGTTAAGAGATAGGTAGGAGAGGGAGAAAGAGGGAAGGGGACTAAGAGAGGTGAAAGAGAGAGGTAGTGGGAGAGAGAGGGAAGGTGGTGAGACGTGTGGGTGTAAGGGAGAGAGAGGGAAGGTGGTGAGAGGTAATGTAGGGGTGAGAGAGGGGGAGGTTAGAGAGAGAGGTAGTGGGAGAGAAAGGGAAGGTGGTAAGAGACAGAGAGGTAGGGGTGAGGAAGAGAGAGAGGGGAGGTGAAAGAGAGGGAGAGGTGAGAGAGACAGAGAGGTAGGGGTGAGGAAGAGAGGGGAGGTGAAAGAGAGGGAGGAGGTGAGAGAGACAGAGAGGGAAGGGGCTGAGAGACAGGTAAGGGGAGAGGGAAACAGACAGGGAGGGAAGGGGGAGAGAGTAACAGAGAAGGTGGAGAATGGGATAGAGAGGGGCGAGAGACAAAGCGGGGGGATCCAATTAGGTGCAAGTTTGGTCCTAAAAGCTGAATTCACTGCAAACTTGCATTGCGAATTCTGGGCCTTATTCAGGTTTGTTAGCAAACCAAAAAAGCACATTAATGGGTAAAACCATGTGCACTGCAGGGGGGGCAGATGTAACATGTGCAGAGAGAGTTAGATTTGGGTGGGGTGTGTTCAAACTGAAATCTAAATTGCAGTGTAAAATCAAAGCAGCCAGTATTTACCCTGCACAGAAATAAAATAACCCACCCAAATCTAACTCTCTCTGCACATGTTACATCGGCCCCACCTGCACTGCGCATGGTTTTGCCCATTAGTGTGCTTTTTTGGTTTGCTAACAAACCTGAATAACCCCCTGTATTTGCAATTCAATTCCGAACTCCCACTTCTTATTCCAAATAAATGTGGGTGTCTTTGTTTGTAACCCGTAAGCAGGTGAAAAGTTAGGGAAATCTTTATTTTAAGGTTAAGGGGCCTAATTCAGACTTGATCGTAACCGTGCAAAATTTAGCATGGCTATAATCAGTCACACAGACATGCGGGGGGACACTCAGCACAGGACTAGTCCATCCCGCATATCTGGCTCTGCCCCGCCGCACAAGTACAAAAGCATCGCACTGCGGCGATGCTTTTTTACTTGACGAGGAGCTCCCTACCTGCGCAGCTCCTGCGTGCTGGCAGGGAGCTAATCATCGCTGCCCGGGTCGCAGCGGCTGCGTGTGACGTCACGCAGCCGCCGTGGCCCGCTCCCTGCATGCCTGTGTTGCTTGGACCGTGCCCCTAAAATGGCGGCTAAGCGCCGCCGGCCCACCCCCTGCCGCTCAGTGTCCGCCTCTGTAAGTAAATCAGGCAGAGACGATCGCAGGGCTGAGATCGCCGTCGGCTGTCTGGCATGCGCCGGCGCACTGCGACGCCGGCATAGTCCAGATCTGATCGGCTGCTGTGCGAGAACGCACATCGGCGATCTGGTCTGAATTAGGCCCAAAATGTCAGAACTTGCTTCAGAACCCCTTCGACAACCCCACTAATTAGGTATTTGGAAGTTTTCAATTAGCTTAATTGGGGCAATAATTACATGACATTATGGTGGTTAAAAAAAAGAATGGCCTCAAATCATCCCCAAATGAACTTCTTCGTTAGTTTATGCACCACAAATGTAATTAAAGTAGTGAAAAGTAATTGCTTTTTAGAATTTAACATTTTTATAAAGTGGCCCCAAATTACCCCAAATCACTTTTTTTCTACTTTTTTTTGCATTTGTCATATAATTCCTTTGTAATTAAACAAAATTTGTAAGCTTTACCATTCTTTTTTTTTTTTTAAATGCAGAAAGCGGCACAAATTTGACACCTGTTAAAAGCGTCCAGTGCTTTCCTTACGCTCACTATCAGGCTTCTATATGCTCTGCTAATGACTTTTTGGGGGTCCAGGAAAGTCTCCCTCCCCCCCCCCCCCCCCCCCCCCCCCTTTGCTCTTTTTACAGTCAGGACAAAACTTGCACCCATTGCTGTGGGCACTGCATTTCTGACTGAATTGTGCATTTTCAGGTGAAGTCTGAGGGTTTAATGATGTGAGTTTGCCTTTTACAGACTTGCACCTAATAGAAAGGGAGAAAAGGGGCGGGGGAGGGGGGGATGAGAGAGACAGAGGGGATCATTCCGAGTTGATCGATCGCTAGCTATTTTTTGCAGCGCTGCGATCAGATAGTCGCCGCCTACGGATGACTGTATTTTCGCTTTGCAAGCGTGCGATCGCATGTGCAGCCGAGCGGTACAAAAAGGTTTTGTGCAGTTTCTGAGTAGCTCTGAACTTACTCAGCCGCTGCGATCACTTCAGCCTGTCCGGTCCCGGAATTGACGTCAGACACCCGCCCTGCAAATGCATGGACACACCTGCGTTTTTCTAACCACTCCTAGAAAAGGGTCAGTTGACACCCACAAACGCCCTCTTCCTGTCAATCTTCTTGCGATCGGCTGTGCGAATGGATTCTTCGTTAATTCCATCGCCCAGAACAGATCTGCTTTGTACCCGTACGACGCACCTGTGCATTGCGGTGCATACGCATGCGCAGTTTTGACCTGATCGCAGCGCTGCAATAAATAGCTAGCGTGCAATCAGGTCGGAATGACCCCCATAGAGAGAGGTGGGGGGGGGGGGGGGGGGGAGAGGAGAGAGAGAGACAGAGAAAGAGAGGGAGGGAATGAGCATGTGTGAGAGATAATCCCCACTGGTATAAAGAAGCCTGTGAGGGATTTGAGCTACGAGCAGTACAAAGGGGTCAGACGCAGAATCTGGCTAACATGAGGATTTATAAGGGTTGGACTTGCGATGAGGCTGAATCAGGTTTGGATATAGTGCACCAGGTAGAGGACTGGGACCAGTACCCACTGATAGTGACGTCGGCTACGGATAGGTGCAGTCCGGCCACAACTCTACATACAGCAGAATGGTGGTCATTCCGAGTTGATCGCTCACTAGCTGCTTTTAGCAGCATTGCACACGCTAGGCCGCCGCCCTCTGGGAGTGTATCTTAGCTTAGCAGAATAGCGAACGAAAGATTAGCAGAATTGCTACTAAATAATTCCCTGCAGTTTCTGAGTAGCTCCAGACTTACTCCTAGATTGCGATTAGCTCGGTCCGTTTAGTTCCTGGTTTGATGTCACAAACACGCCCTGCGTTCGGCCAGCCACTCCCCCATTTCTCCAGACACTCCCATGTTTTTCCCTGACACGCCTGCGTTTTTTAGCACACTCCCGGAAAACGCTCAGTTACCACCCAGAAACGCCCCTTTCCTGTCAATCACTCACCGATCAGCAGTGCGACTGAAAAGCGCCGCACAGACAACAGCAAAACGGCTAAGTTTTTAGTTAAATAACCAAGCGCATGCGCGCTGCGTACCATGCGCATTTAGCAACAAATTGCAGCACAGCGAAAATCGGCAACGAGCGAACAACTCGGAATGACCCCCAATATTCCCAGTGAGTTCAGTGCATGCAATCTGCGTCCAATTCTGTACCAGCCTCTGTGATTTCTTACGAGTGGAGGGATCTCATTTGGAAGGGGGTCACTGACAAGGGGCCTTTTGCTTTTCCTAAGTCACCAAGTGCTTCAGTTTTCGGGGACTCACAAACCAGTCCCCAATATTAAGAAGGTGCGCTATGGTGGACAGAGCTCAATGTTCTAGAGGCCCACTGACCAATCCCCTCTTTTCCTCTGTTATTCAAAAACCGCCCTGACCGCCGCGGCAGTCTCCCACGGGTGTACTTCTTCCCACCTTCCTGTGCGGCGACTCCACAGTGATTCTGTGTGGGGCAATAAGTGTGCTCCTTACCAGTCCAGGGTGCAAAGTCATGATGGACTGGAGGCATAGCGCGGCAGGTGGAGAGCATTACCTGTTCAGGTGGGGCATGGTTGATGTATTGATGTGACTTTCGGATATATACCATGACGTCACAGCCAATAGTATCGGATTGATATTTCACCCAACATACATTAACTCACACAAGAGAATTTTTCTTTTTTAATAATATTTTGCTTTAATGAAGGTTGTACAGTTATAAGTGAGGGACTCAATACTGACGGATCGCTCCCTACAGGAAAGCACCGATGCAGGATCAGGGTGCTCCTGCTAGAGGGACTGGGGTCACACGTACATGATCATACTGTCATCCTGTAATATACTTGATATGTGATATAAAGTTATATTATATATGGTTACTGATCAGAGAAAAGCAGCTCAGTGTTGCTATTGCTGTCCTGCCTCCCCCCCTGCTAGATCAGCTTTCCGGAGGCAGATTGTCCATGCGACTTGGGGGGGAGCGGACGCACGCACTAAAGGCAGTCTATGGAGTGAGAGAGAGAGAGAGAGAGAGAGAGAGAGAGAAGACTTATCCAAAAAAATTCCCATAATGCTCTAGCAGATAACTCGCCACCAAATGCCCCTCGCTACAAGATAATATATCCCAATGCTAAAGGCGGAAGCAGCCAACCAACATCCAACCGTGTCCAGCCGAGTGACTTCAACAAACCCGCCCTGGTATTCGGACCTAGACGCGTTTCAGGGCGACATTCCTGAAAACTGGTGCACAAAAAAAAAGGGATGTAACCCCCTAGCAACCAGAAGTTTGCTTTCAGTCTTTAAAAAGCAAAATTAGAACCTGATTGGTTGGTATGGCCAACAGTTCCCGGGACGCCGGTTTTCAGAGATTTCCCCGTAGACTCCGGTTATTACTAGCGGATAGCGCGTGGGAGTTAAAATGAACCGGGCTCAATGTCCGAGACTGGTGTACATATCAGACCTCCTATGACAAGCGGCCCAGACACCCAAAATGAGGAAAATAAAGCAATTTACCTATAAGAGATAGCAGCCGGAGTGCAGGAATCTCCTCTATCTATGTGACATCTTCCCTTACCTGACAGGGATGTGCAGTCAATAAAAACCCTTTAACATGTTTCAGAAAGGAAATAAGGTCCCTAAACTGGATTAGATAAATAGGAGAAGGAAGGGGGGGGGGGGGGGGGGGGGGTATTTGTCCGTGTTGTGATAATTCAGCTAAAACCACGTTCTGTCGTCATACAATTGTGCCCATTATCGGCACTATAACCAGTCGGCGATACCCGGCTTTGAATAAGCCTCAAAGTGAAACTCTCTCGCGCAAACACACAGAAAAACACACGGGCAACTTGCACACCCCTCCGTTATATTTTGGGATCCAATGGGCACAGAGTGAGCCTGAGTGGCAGTTGTAGGAGGCTCGCTGTTCACCGTCCCTTGGCACGCCTAGAGAGAAAGTGGCATAACTCAGCGCGGCCCTTTTCCACACCCCGCGCCTGTAACCCTAATCGCTAGCACCACCCCGCCAGGGGATACTTATAATCACACGGGGCGCTGTATTGGATTGCTTCCTTATAACGTTGCTGCAGCTGCTGATGATCCAAGCAGCTAATTGCCTAGGGTGGGGCACCGGGGCTCAGAACAGCCTGGCCCTCTTCTTCATGTCGTTGCGTCTCCATATCGGCAGCTTGTCAAACTCCTGTATCGTCATTTTAAAGATGTCTTGAAACGCTTCAGGCGCTAGGTGGCGCTGTGGAGAGAAAGGCAGAACACCTGCTCAGTCCTGATATAAGTAACCCATCAACAGACGGATTCAACTCTTTCTGGCTATGTCTAAAGCCTGGACCAAAAATTAGAGGTTAGGGGTCGATTTACTAAGCCTTGGAAAGTAATGAAGTAGAGAGAGAGATAAAGTATCAACCAACCAGCTCCTAGTTGTCATTTTTTAAACTCAGTCTGTAACATGGCAGTTAGGAGCTGATTGGCTGGTTTTTTTTATCTCTATCCAAGGCTTAGTAAATAGACCCCTCTCTCTCTATCCTGTTTCTCATTGACACACAGGTGGCAGAGTTACTGACGTTACCTGTTAATCACTTTTTCATGGCTAGTGGAGATGTTGTTGATAGCAAGACTTATGATTTTATATAATATACTTGATAAATGCTACCACAGTGTTTATTAGTTGCTATGGGCCACTTCCCCGCTGGACCATGTCTCCATTCTTTACACTACTTGACACATCAAACCCACAGTACATTAAATACAAAGAAAAAAAACAATTAAATTGAATTTAGTAGAGCAGCAAAAATGTGCCTGACTCCTCAGGGGTTGGCCTGGGCAGGGGGCGGGGTACAGGGGAGGAGGAGCCAGAGTTGTCCTGAACGTTAACTTCTTAGTGCCTAGACTCCTCCAGCACCAGCTATACCCCATGGTATCTCCAGTGTCCCCCATGGCTGAAACAGAAACATTATACAGGATAATAGCGGACACAGATGTTACCTCCAATCTAGTTCTATCCACGTCTCTGAGAATCTTGTTGCGAGCTCTGTTAGTTACCATCAGCATCTCATAGGGATAAATCTATGACAAACCAAGGAGAGATGTTACCGGGATGTGTAGTGACGTCGCAAAAACCCTCTTGTATAGACAGGTAGAAAGAAGGTTGATAGGTGTGTCTCAGTTCTGGGGTGCAATGCTACTCCTAGCCTCAAGAGGGCGGCGAGAGCGGACAGAGGAGCAGCCACCCCCCCATTGCAGGTCTCTCCACAGTATTAGGGGCAAATTCGGAAAAATTTTTATTACTGTAAATCTGGCTTCTAGGCCAAAAGCACGGCCACAGTGTAAACCCAGGGCACGTTATGGATCCTGCTTTCCCTGTCAGGAACCCTCCCAGCATTTAGCATTACCCAAAGAACCCAAGAAAGGCAAGGCCCCTTCACCATGATAGAGGAGGGAGAGCCGTACACCCCACTCAGTGTAGTCCCCGCCAGGTGTGTCAGCGCCATCTCTCGTCACATGTAACCCATAGGAGGACACTTGCCTTAGGCTCCAACATGTTAGGCATAGACACGCCCCTATCCATTCTCATGGCTGGAACATGCCCATCTGGTAGTGACTATGTGGAAAAACATTTAGAGAAGCACTAGTTACACAGAAAGCAGGGAGGGATCACTGCGCTTCCTACACACTAGTTACAGGGTTAGACATGCAATTATCTGCAAGAGTAAGGACGAGCCTCAGACAGGTCTAAGCATATTAAGCCAGAAGAGATGGTGCGTTATTATGCGGCAGGGAGAAGACATTACATTGTCATATGGCAGGAAGCAGGGTAGGCACTAAATACCTCCAGTCCTCCATATCACAGAGCCCCCATCAACAGATGACGGGCCCAGAAATGGAGACCTGCTGTAGCATCTTACTCTATTGCCCTCTGACACAGGCTGCTCCCTATACTGCCACATAGTGGAGAAACAGGTGCACTGCATCTGATTGACCGGTATGGCCCGATCTGTTTCTGGTGCATAGCCTTGCTGGTATGGCCAATGAAGTGGATATATGCTCTCTTCCCGGTACTGTTCCCAAGATCTCTCTGCGGCTCATGGAAGTGTATGATCTGGTATAGGTAATGAGTCTCCTTAACCGTGAAAGCCGCCCATGCGTCAGATTTCAATGATGCGCCATAGAGTATTGCTGAATACACAGTACAATGCACTGGGCAGTAACTTCTGCTGGCTTTATTGCACTGCCGAGCAATGTTACAGTGCAATGCAATGCTGAAGAGCACAGAGCAATGTTACAGTGCAATGCAATTCTGAAGATCACAGAGCAATGTTACAGTGCAATGCAATGCTGAAGATCACAGAGCAATGTTACAGTGCAATGCAATGCTGAAGAGCACAGAGTAATGTTACAGTGCAATGCAATTCTGAAGATCACAGAGCAATGTTACAGTGCAATGCAATGCTGAAGAGCACAGAGCAATGTTACAGTGCAATGCAATGCTGAAGAGCACAGAGCAATGTTACAGTGCAATGCAATGCTAGGGAGCACAGTCCAAAGCTGTGCAAACTCGGGCTGCAATGCATTCCCACATAACGACAGTGCACCGCTGTGTAATATCACACCCCAATGCACCGCTGAGTAACCTCACATTGCTGTATATTATGGGCTGATGTGGCAGCACAAGGCTTACATTGGTATGTATATATATATATATATATATATATATATATATATATAACAGCAACAAACAGTGTTTAACTGTAATATACTAAAGTGTGACAATGATTACGCCATTTCACTAGGTGATTCCATCCATGCAGTGATCTACATTTGTGACCAGAATGTATGTTTATATATGTATAGGTACATATAGCATGATATAATGCTCCATTCCACATTAACTTCAACACTATTGCATGCTTGCTGTAAGCTATTAAATATATATATTACACACACAAATATAATACAGATATCTGCCTTTTACACTATAAAGACGTACATAGGAGACATACTTCACAATTGTAATTTTATTTTAGGATAATTGTTCCCCCCTTTTGAGCTATAACAGTTGTAAAAATATAAATTTTCTCGATTAATATTTTTAAAAGGTGGCGGTACAGAAGATGGGACGTGTCATGCAGACAGAGAGAGACCAAACATATAACCTCTAGTTTACGAACACAGTGGAACAAATAGGAATTTGATCAGTTTAAATGAAACTGCAATTCCATGAAACACCACAAGTGGGCAGACTGGAGCAGTGAACATCAAGTATACACTGTATAAAGATACTGACCCTAATAGATAAAATGCAGTCACTAATAGACAGAGGGACACCTACCTGGTAATCTGAAAGGGGGAAAAAAAAGAGAGGATGTAAAAATTACATGTCTGCTCATTACATTTAATAATTTTTTAAAATAATTTTTATTTAATCATATTCAAAAAAGCAAAAACACAAACCTCGAATTCCACCGCTGATATCGCCATAGCTATCATACTGCGCAAAATCCGTCGACACCGGCTGTACGGGGGAAAACAACGAAGACAGTGAAAACGGTGCAAAAATTCCAGCTGCGCAGTTCATTCTCTCTCTACTATAGTGGATTATAATGGAAAGGAATTTCTTTTTTACTTAAAAAAAACACTCTTTTTTGGTCAATAATACTAAACTAATAATGAGATGATTTTACCCCCCCAAAAAAAAACTTGTATTCACTTTCCTGGTAGCTTATGTAAAACAAATTCCAACCTATCCGCCTCTCAGCAGCAGGACGGGTTAATCCCCTTGCTGGGACGTTGTTCCAGTACAGTAAAAAACTGTCTGCTTGCCATGTTCTGTTGTAGAGAGAAGCTCAGACAATTACCAATTCAATTCAAAGTGAACTGATAAATGTCAGCTGAAATCTCCAGCTCACAAGTAGATAGGCTAGAGGAAACGCTAATATATGTTTGTTTCACTTTTAATCAGTATCTGCATTGTAAATAGGCCTTCCCTTTGTATCATGTCTGCTATTATAACATTTCTATGATAGATATTGCCACATACTGTATTTGGTGGGTAGATGCCTAAGGTTCTGCATGGGCTGTAATAAATAATAATACACAATAAAAGGCCAGATCTGTAAGGAGGGAATGTTGGGGTGAGGACCAAGCAGGAGCTATGTGGCTAAGCCTCTGCCAGAGACAGGATTACTTTATTATTATTCTTTACATTACCTCTGCCAATAAATATAATCAGGAACACAATGTTATGTTTCTTTTACTGCCCACTCATTTTCCAATAGAATTGGAGGGGCCTGAATTCAGTATTTAGGTATTAAGAGATATCAACTCAAATAAAAATAAGGTGTATGTTCCGTTTCATGTACAGGTATAGTATGTGTGACGTCACAGCATCACCTAGCCTGACATCACTGCTCTGTGCTGCTGAGGACCCTGCTGCTTCCACTATACAAATGTGTCCTTTTACACTGTGGCACAAGACAAATAGGCCTTCTTGGCACACCAGGTCCCGTGCGAGTCGGCCACGCCGAGTTTCATTTTAATGAAAATGGCCATCTTATTTGTATAATTAAAACAACTAGGAGCTATATACTATGTGCTGCTAGAGACCCTGCTTCTTTTATTATATAACTCTCAGTCTGTGGCTTCCTGCTGCTTCCATTCTCTCCTCACATCATGTCACTGCCCCTGTCACATGCAGCCCTGTCCTCACTGACACATCACTCATCTCCTGATATACTCTGTGCTGCTGGAGACCCTGCTCCTTCCACTATATAACGCTCAGTCTGTGACTTCCTGCTGCCTCTATTCCCCTCCTCACATCATGTCACTGCCCCTGTCACATGCAGCCCTGTCCTCACTGACACATCACTCATCTCCTGATATACTCTGTGCTGCTGGGGGCACCCTGCTCTGCTAACTATATAACTCTCAGTCTGTGGTTTCCTGCTGCCTCCATTCCCCTCCACACATCATGTCACTGCCCGTCACATGCAGCCCTGTCCTGACTGACACATCACTCATCTCCTGGTATACTCTGTGCTGCTGGGGACCCTGCTCCTCCCACTATATAACTCTCAGTCTGTGACTTCCTGCTGCCTCCATTCTTCTCACATCATAGCACTGCCCCTGTCACCTGCAGCCCTGTCCTTACTGACACATCACTCCTCTCCTGATATACTCTGTGCTGCTGGGGACCCTGCTCCTCCCACTATATAACTCTCAAGTCTGTGACTTCCTGCTGCCTCCATTCCCCTCCTCACATCATGTCACTGCCCCTGTCACATGCAGCCTTGTCCTCACTGACACATCACCCCTCTCCTGATATACTCTGTGCTGCTGGGTACCCTAATCCTCCCACTATATAACTCTCAGTCTGTGACTTCCTGCTGCCTCCATTCCCCTCCTCACATCATGTCACTGCCCCTGTCACATGCAGCCCTGTCCTTACTGACACATCACTCCTCTCCTGATATACTCTGTGCTGCTGGGAACCCTGCTCCTTCCACTATATAACTCTCAGTCTGTGGCTTCCTGCTGCCTCCATTCACCTCCTCACATCATGTCACTGCCCCTGTCACATACAGCTCTGTTCTCACTGACACATCACTCATCTCCTGATATACTCTGTGCTGCTGGGGACCCTGCTTCTCCCACTATATAACTCTCACTCTGTGACTTCCTGCTGCCTCCATTCCCCTCCTCACACCATGTCACTACCCCTGTCACATGCAGCCCTGTCCTCACTGACACATCCCTCATCTCCTGATATACTCTGTGCTGCTGGGGGTCCTGCTCCTCCCACTATATAACTCTCAGTCTGTGACTTCCTGCTGCCTCCATTCTTCTCACATCATGTCACTGCCCATGTCACCTGCAGCCCTGTCCTTACTGACACATCACTCATCTCCTAATATACTCTGTGCTGCTCAGGGCCCTGCTCCTCCCACTATATAACTCTCAGTCTGTGGCTTCCTGCAGCCTCCATTCCCCTCCTCACATCATGTCACTGCCCCTGTCACATGCAGCCCTGTCCTCACTGACACATCACTCATATCCTGATATACTCTGTGCTGCTGGGGGTCCTGCTCCTCCCACTATATAACTCTCAGTCTGTGACTTCCTGCTGCCTCCATTCCCCTCCTCGCATCATGTCACTGCCCCTGTCACATGCAGCCCTGTCCTCACTGACACATCACTCCTCTCCTGATATATTCTGTGCTGCTGGGGACCCTGCTCCTTCCACTATATAACTCTCACTCTGTGGCTTCCTGCTGCCTCCATTCCCCTCCTCACATCATGTCACTGCCCCTGTCACCTGCAGCCCTGTCCTCACTGACACATCACTCATCTCCTGATATACTCTGCTGCAGGGGACCCTGCTCCTTCCACTATATAACTCTCACTCTGTGGCTTCCTGCTGCCTCCATCCCCTCCTCACATCATGTCACTGCCCCTGTCACATGCAGCCCCGTCCTCGCTGACACATCACTCATCTCCTGATATACTCTGTGCTGCTGGGACCCTGCTCCTCCCACTATATAACTCTCAGTCTGTGGCTTCCTGCTGCCTCCATTCCCCTCCTCACATCATGTCACTGCCCCTGTCACATGCAGCCCTGTCCTCACTGACACATCCCTCATCTCCTGATATACTCTGTGCTGCTGGAGACCCTGCTCTTCCCACTATACAACTCTCAGTCTGTGGCTTCCTGCTGCCTCCATTCCCCTCCTCACATCATGTCACTGCCCCTGTAACATGCAGTCCTGTCCTCACTGACACATCACTCATCTCCTGATATACTCTGTGCTGCTGGGGACCCTGCTCCTTCCACTATATAACTCTCAGTCTGTGGCTTCCTGCTGCCTCCATTCCCCTCCTCACATCATGTCACTGCCCCTGTCACATGCAGCCCTGTCCTCACTGACATATCACTCATCTCCTGATATACTCTGTGCTGCTGGGGACCCTGCTCCTCCCACTATATAACTCTCAGTCTGTGGCTTCCTGCTGCCTCCATTCCCCTCCTCACATCTTGTCACTGCCCCTGTCACATGCAGCCCTGTCCTCACTGACATATCACTCATCTCCTGATATACTCTGTGCTGCTGGGGATCCTGCTCCTCCCACTATATAACTCTCAGTCTGTGGCTTCCTGCTGCCTCCATTCCCCTCCTCACATCATGTCACCGCCCCTTTGTGCTTCTGTGTGCTGTGTGCAGGAGAGTTCCATCAGTGGTAGCTGTGATATCGTGCTGCAGGGAGTTTCCCTGCTGGCTTCCCCAGGGGGATGGATCCTCCTGGGGGAGAGAGCTCCCTGAGTGCAGGCCATGGCTCGGGCCCTAAACCAACAGCCAGACTAAAGACTTCCGGTGCCCTGACAGATTGTGCGGCTGGCCAGTCGGGGACATCCAGAAGAGGCAGCAGTGGCAGTGCTAATGGTGCGGATTCAGTGAGGCAACTGGAGTCGCAGTCAGTTCCCCATAACATACCGGAGGGTGCTGCTCTCCTGTGTGAGGAAACACAGGATCGAGCGGTGGTGGCTGCTACCAGCCCTGTCGGTGTGGCTCTAGTGAAGGAACTAGAGCCTTCAAATCCTCCCAAACTGTCCGAGGGTGCTCCCCCATGTGCTGTAACATGGGGTGGAGTGGCAGCAGCCGCTGTCTGCCCTATGGACAGTGAAGTAGTGGGGGAGGGGATGAAGCCCTTTGATGCCAAAGAGAATGTGCCTAAGTCTCCTGGAAGTACTGATGATGAGGAAGAGACTTTTGACAGCCTCAGTGTGGAGGAGCTTCAGAAAGAATCAAAAAGAATAAGTGCAAGAATCGCTGATAAGAAAAAGAGAAGATACTCTTGCTTTAAATGGGAAAGACCTGTGCTGAGAGAAGCCATCAAGTCACTTTCTAAAGACCTGGATAAGGTAAAAAGCAAGCTGCATCAAAAGCGGCAAGAGAGAAAAGACAAAGAAATGGCAGCACAAGCAGCAGTGCAAGAGTTACCTGATCAAGCAGCAGTGCAAGAGTTACCTGATCAAGCAGCAGTGCATGAGTTACCTGATCAAGCTGCAGCTCAGGTGTTGCAAGTGTCTATGCAGATGAGCTCTCAGGAAGCAGAAGGGTGTGGTGTCCAGAGCATGATCACCGAGGCTCCAGTGAGGACAGAAAGCAGTGCACACCCCGGCCTACTGACTGATCTGGAGACTGACAGTGGTGTGCAGGAGAATGCAGGTGTACCAGTCCATGCGGGATCAGAGGTGCCTACCACATCAGCAGCAGCTCAGCTTGGTCCTGCTCCCCCAGCAGTGGGGCCTCCTTCTGTAGTGATGGCTGCCATGGATGAGCTTGAGGAAGAGGAAAAGCGCACAGACTTCCAATTGCGCATGGAGGTAATTAAAGCAGAACTAATGTTGGCCACAAATGCAGAGAAAATAAAGTTAAAGGTTGGTGTACAAAGTAAATCGGCAAATGTCAGTAATGTGCCAGTGACTGGGGAGGCTCTGGGGGTTAATGCTGGTGGGGACACTGTGCAATCTTGCAGTACAGCACAGGGTATGCCAGCACTAGATAAAAGTACTCTATCAGAAGGTGGTAAAGACATTATTCAGTCTGTATATGGACAGATGGCTGCCCCAGCCAGGGTCAAGGCTGCTGCTGAATTGATTAGCCAGGAACAAAAGAGGCGCGAAGGGTTAAGCAATATAAATGTGGTTAATGCAAATGCTATTGGAAATGTGAATGAACAGCCTGTTCCCGGTACAATGTCTTATGCTAACGTGGCTGCAAGGCCAAATGTTATTAATAATGTGTCACCTGTAATGGTCGGGCCTGGTTGTTATGATTCCCGTACTCCAGACCAGAGGAGATCTTTATGGCAGAGGTCTGAGTACTGGAAGGATATGCTGGTACGGGAGCAGGAAAGCCTAGTAACCCCTGGCGCCCTAACTCCGTTGTCTCGCCCGTGTTATCAGAAATCCCCTGCGAGACTATGGTTGCTAGAGCCCATGGCAGCCGCGTTCGAAGGGCGGATTATGTCTGCCCAACCCCGATGCCCCCTCAGGTCTTAATGGGAGACAAAGGGAAATCCGAGACAGGGTGATAACAAGGGGCCCTCTGACTAAGCAACCAGGCCAGGGGTTACAAGCTATCTAACTTAAACCAAAAGTATGTGCGGACAAACCGCCAGGGAAAAGGACAACCAAAGATCCACTGATCCGTTACTCCTATCCAGCACCGCTGGATACCAGAGTGGATTTGTGGGAGCGGAATCCTCCGCAAAAGCTCCAGAACACAATAAACTAAATAATAAATAGTAAGCGGTCAAGCCGCAACACACGGCTACGCCGCGACTCACGAACACCACAGGATGTTAAAGGTGCTCGGTCGGACTCCAGGAATAGATGACAAATTCCGAGTACTGGATCACTGAGGACAGGAACAACCGGGTTGAGCAGGACTGGAAACTCTCTGTAACTGACACAGCAAACAGGAAGCTATCACCGGCGTCTGTGAGAAGTCCTGAGAGTGCTTAAATTTGGGAGCCCTCCAATCATGATCCAGACAAGGTAATCACATAATGATGCCGTGCAGCTGCATGCTGCACGGCCAGAATACACAAGCACTGATTAATTAAGACTCGGCAACGGGGAACGCGGTCTGACCGTGGCGTCCCCGTTGCTAGGGTCTGAGCGGCTCCGTGCGCCCGGCGTCTAGCGTTGCTAGGGAGCCGGTGGCTGTCTGCCTGTGGCGTCCCTAGTTGCTAGGCGCCGGGCCGCACTGACGGGCGGACCCTCGGCGCCTAACAGTACCCCCCCCCTTGAGGAGGGGTCAAGGAACCCCTAAGGCCAGGTTTCTGAGGAAATTCTCGAAAAAATGCCCTTTTGAGCCTCGGGGCATGGAGATCCTCATCCAGGACCCAAGACCTTTCTTCTGGACCATAACCTCTCCAATGTACCAAAAAATAAAGCCGACCCCGGGACAACTTGGAATCGAGAACCTTTTCCACTAAGAACTCCTGCTGACCCTGTACATCTACTGGTGATTTCCCCTGAGAGATCTTGCGAGGAAATCTACTGGACGAAACATATGGTTTTAACAAGGAGCAATGGAAGGTATTTCCGATCCGTAAAGTTTTTGGTAAACGTAACCGGAAAGCCACTGGATTGACTTTTTTGATAATATGAAATGGTCCAATAAATTTAGGACCCAATCTGGCTGAGGTTTGTCGAAGTTTAATGTTGCGAGTCGACAACCATACCCTATCTCCAACTTTAAAAGTGCACGGCCGCCGGAGCCTGTCAGAAATTTTTTTCTCCCGAAATGCCGCTTTTCTGAGAGCCAGGTGCACTTTTCTCCAAATGAGTTTGAGATGAGAGGTCAAGGTCAGTGAGGAGACAGAAGAATGTTGAAAAAAGGAATTAGCTCTGGGGTGAAAACCAAAAACTGTAAAAAATGGAGATACATTGGTGGAGGAATGACAGGCATTGTTGTAAGCAAACTCTGCAAACGGAAGAAACTCAGACCAGTCATTTTGGAGTTTGGCCGAGTACAAACGCAAATATTGTTTTAATGATTGATTAACTCGCTCAGTCTGCCCGTTGGATTGGGGATGGTAGCCAGACGTTAAAGATAATTTCATCTTTAATGAGGCACAAAAAGACTTCCAAAATTGTGCAATGAATTGCGGACCCCGATCAGAAACAATATCAGTGGGTAACCCATGGAGTCTGAAAACATGGCGGAGGAACAAGACTGCCAATCCCTGGGCAGATGGCAATCGGGGAAGAGCAATGAAATGGGCCATTTTGCTAAAACGGTCCACTACCACCCATATGACTTGGCATCCGGCTGACAGAGGGAGGTCCACCACAAAATCCATGGAAATATGAGACCATGGCCTAAGAGGAACATTCAAGGGCATAAGTTGACCGATAGGCAAGGAACGGGGAACCTTATGCTGTGCACAGACCTGACAAGAAAAAACAAACTCCTTAATGTCTTTGGAAAGACCAGGCCACCATACCGAGCGGGAAACTAATTCAAAAGTTTTAGCGATCCCCGGATGCCCGGCAACCTTGCTATCATGAAACTCCGTCAAAACCGTTGCTCTCAAAAACTCGGGGACAAAAAGACGACCAGCAGGAGTATTTCCAGGAGCTTGATGTTGAAGCTGCTTTAACTGGGTAAATAAATCTTGTGTGAGACCTGCCCGAATGACTGAAGACGGAAGTATGGGAGTAACAGGACTGTTGTCTTGAACTGGAAGAAAACTGCGTGACAGGGCATCTGCCTTGGTATTCTTGGAACCTGGCCTGAAGGTGATAATGAACTTGAAACGAGTAAAAAATAAAGCCCAACGAGCTTGCCGGGCATTCAGCCGTTTAGCTGATTCAATGTATTGAAGATTTTTGTGATCAGTCAAAACTGAAATGGTATGAGTGGCTCCTTCAAGCCAATGCCTCCACTCCTCAAAAGCCCATTTAATAGCCAGTAATTCCCGGTTACCAACATCGTAGTTGGATTCAGCAGATGAGAATTTCCTGGACATGAAGGCACAAGGATGTAATTCCAGGGAATCCGGATCCTTCTGAGATAGGATAGCCCCTACTCCAACCTCCGAGGCATCAACCTCAACAATGAAAGGCAATTCTGGGTTGGGATGTCTGAGGACCGGGGCTGAGACAAAGGCTTGTTTCAAGGCCTGAAAAGATAACTCCGCTTCACGTGACCAGTTGGTAGGATCTGCTCCCTTTTTAGTCAGTGCCACAATGGGAGCAACTAGGTCAGAGAAAGAGTGAATAAATCTTCTATAGTAATTCGCAAACCCTAAAAAGCGCTGAATTGCTTTTAAATTGGTGGGTTGCGCCCAACTAAGGATGGCTTGGAGCTTCTTTGGTTCCATACAGAATCCCCGAGGGGAAATAATGTACCCTAAAAAGGATACCTCCGTGACATGAAATTCACACTTCTCCAGCTTGGCATATAGGTGGTTTTCACGTAATTTTTTTAGAACCTGACGCACCTGGGTAACATGTTGTTCAATAGAGTCAGAATATATCAAAATATCGTCTAAGTAGACTACAACGAATCTTCCAAGAAATTCACGGAGCACATCGTTAATGAGATCCTGGAAAACTGCCGGAGCGTTGGACAGGCCGAATGGCATAACCAGATACTCATAGTGGCCTGATTGAGTACTGAAAGCCGTTTTCCACTCATCCCCTGACTTGATTCTGATGAGGTTATATGCTCCTCTCAGGTCAATCTTAGAAAAAATCACAGCCGAACGTAGCTGATCAAAGAGGACAGAAATCAGCGGCAAAGGGTAAGTATTCTTTACTGAGATTTTATTCAAGGCTCTAAAGTCAATGCAAGGTCTGAGTGATCCATCCTTCTTCTCCACGAAGAAGAAGCCTGCACTTAAAGGGGATTTAGATGGCCTGATAAATCCTTTCCCTAGGCTTTCTTTAACATACTCATTCATGGCCACAGTTTCAGGTCCGGACAATGCATATAACCTTCCCTTAGGCAAAGTGGCACCAGGAATTAACTCGATAGCACAATCATAAGGCCTATGGGGAGGCAGAATATCCGCATTGCCCTTGGAAAATACATCAACAAAATCCTGGTATTCCACAGGAATGGGTGCGGGAATGACAGCAGCTATTCTGATGGGAAGCGTAATACATTCCTTATTACAGATGGTACCCCATTGTAAGATCTCCCCCGACTGCCAATCAATGATGGGATTATGAAAGGCCAGCCAAGGGTGACCCAGAACCACAGGAACTGCTGGGCAATGGGTAAGGAAAAACTCAATCTTTTCAGAATGCAGAGCTCCTACCGAAAGTAGAACAGGAGGTGTACAGAGAGAAATAACCCCATTGGACAAGGGACTCCCATCTAAACCATGCATGGTGATACACCTACCCAAGGCTAACTGAGGAATACCTAAGGCCTTAGCCCATGTTAAATCCATAAAGTTCCCTGCAGCTCCACTGTCCACAAAAGCCGAGACCGAGGAACAGAGGCTGCCAAAGGAAACCTTAGCTGGAACCAACAGTGAATTATTTGAGGAGATAAGCTGCAGACCAAAGTGAACCCCCTCACAACTCACTTGGTCGAGGCGTTTCCCGACTTGTTCGGACAACTACGGGCAAAATGTCCCTTACCCCCACAGTATAAACAAAGACCAGAATTTTGCCTTCTGGTTCTTTCTTCAGGAGACAGTTTGGAGAGGCCTATCTGCATGGGCTCCTCTATGTCCACAGGAATGGAAAAAACACAAGGAGAAGACCCGACAGATGCTCCTTTTTCAGCCCTCCGCTCTCTGAGACGACGATCAATCTTAATAGAGAGCTCCATGAGTTTATCGAGAGTCTCAGGAGCGGGATACTGAAGGAGACTGTCTTTTATAGACTCGGATAAGCCGAGGCGAAACTGACTGCGCAGGGCTGGGTCATTCCATCCACAGTCGTTCGACCAACGGCGAAACTCCGTACAATAAATCTCTGCGGGATTCCTACCCTGTCTGAGAGCACGCAACTGACTCTCGGCGGATGCCTCTCTATCAGGGTCGTCATACAATAGCCCTAAAGACCCCAGAAAGGCGTCTACAGACAATAAAGCCGGATCGTCTGTCTTTAAGCCAAAAGCCCAGGTCTGAGGATCCCCCTGTAGCAAAGAAATAATAATTCCTACCCGCTGAGATTCCGTACCTGAGGAGACTGGTCTTAAACGAAAATACAGTTTACAAGACTCTTTAAAATTAAAAAACTGCTTTCTATCCCCAGAAAAACGGTCAGGCAGATGCATTTTTGGTTCAGGAATGACCCTCGGGGAAGTCCGTAACAGATCTTCCTGTGACCTCACCCGAAGGGACAGATCTTGAACCATCTGAGTAAGCTCTTGAATCTGGCTAACTAAAAGCTGGCCAGGATTTGGCCCAACACCGGAGGGATTCATGAGGCTGACAAATCTCCCAACAGAATAAGGGAAAAAAATTAACTCATGTTTAATTTTAAATTTTAGTTGGGCCGGTGATAATGTTATGATTCCCGTACTCCAGACCAGAGGAGATCTTTATGGCAGAGGTCTGAGTACTGGAAGGATATGCTGGTACGGGAGCAGGAAAGCCTAGTAACCCCTGGCGCCCTAACTCCGTTGTCTCGCCCGTGTTATCAGAAATCCCCTGCGAGACTATGGTTGCTTGAGCCCATGGCAGCCGCGTTCGAAGGGCGGATTATGTCTGCCCAACCCCGATGCCCCCTCAGGTCTTAATGGGAGACAAAGGGAAATCCGAGACAGGGTGATAACAAGGGGCCCTCTGACTAAGCAACCAGGCCAGGGGTTACAAGCTATCTAACTTAAACCAAAAGTATGTGCGGACAAACCGCCAGGGAAAAGGACAACCAAAGATCCACTGATCCGTTACTCCTATCCAGCACCGCTGGATACCAGAGTGGATTTGTGGGAGCGGAATCCTCCGCAAAAGCTCCATAACACAATAAACTAAATAATAAACAGTAAGCGGTCAAGCCGCAACACACGGCTACGCCGCGACTCACGAACACCACAGGATGTTAAAGGTGCTCGGTCGGACTCCAGGAATAGATGACAAATTCCGAGTACTGGATCACTGAGGACAGGAACAACCGGGTTGAGCAGGACTGGAAACTCTCTGTAACTGACACAGCAAACAGGAAGCTATCACCGGCGTCTGTGAGAAGTCCTGAGAGTGCTTAAATTTGGGAGCCCTCCAATCATGATCCAGACAAGGTAATCACATAATGATGCCGTGCAGCTGCATGCTGCACGGCCAGAATACACAAGCACTGATTAATTAAGACCCAGCAACGGGGAACGCGGTCTGACCGTGGCGTCCCCGTTGCTAGGGTCTGAGCGGCTCCGTGCGCCCGGCGTCTAGCGTTGCTAGGGAGCCGGCGGCTGTCTGCCTGCGGCGTCCCTAGTTGCTAGGCGCCGGGCCGCACTGACGGGCGGACCCTCGGCGCCTAACACTGGTCAGGTCAGTAAAAGAAGAAATCTTTTACAGTTTAAATGGGCAGGAACAGGTGAAGTTCCCACTAAAGAAGTGTTCCTACAAATGATTTTCAGCCTTGGGTTCCATGCCTCGGATCTGTATGCCTGCATCCATCCAGTTAAGACGCCAGATTTTGATGTGAGCTTCCTGTCCTATCAGGGACTGCAGACGTTTTGGACGAAGTGGCAGGCATGCAGATCCGTGGAACCCTACAGTAGCTACAAAACAAACTTGGTCACTAAACAGGATAAAGTTAAACTGACAATCTTGGTTAGGAACGAGTCAATTCCTGCCCAGGGTATATTGTTCTGGCTATCCAGATTCTGTACTGTACAGTCCAACTTGATCAAGGTTGGTTTTACAATGGGAGTTTGGGGGGGAACGTGGTCAGCTATGGTCCAATTAAAAAGTACAGACAGAGGTTTTATACATGTGCCTTCTGCTGCGTATATAGGCCGAGACCGTGTTCAATGTTTTATTCAGGGCAACCCCGCACCTGCTTCAAATGCGGGGATTTTCGACACATGAGCAGTGATTGTAATGTTACCAAATGTACATTATGTGGGAAAATCGGACATGTTTCCAGGGATTGCAGTAATGTCAAATGTAATTTGTGTGGTGAGGATGGCCATCCTTACAGCAGGTGCCCCTGGGCAAGTTACAATATTGAAAGTGAGAGAGAGCAGAGGGAGGAAACAACTAGGAATGAGAAAGAAGGTCAGGGAAAAGAACAGGGACCAGTTTTTGTGGGAGTAAGGACAAGGAGTTCTGTAGACAAGGAAGATGCCTTTCAAATGGTGAAAAACGGTAACAATAAAAAAAAAGAGGAAAGGTGATGATGAGCAGGTAATCTTTACTAACAGATTTGATGTGCTTTCCACTGATGAGGAAGAGGAGGGTGAGGTGGCAAGGAATGGTGGGGAACAAATTTTTGTACCCAGAGTGAGTAAAAGAAAAGCAAAACAGAATAAAAAAACATCTGAAGGGGTAACTATTGAAAAGGGTAAAAGTAAAAGAAGGAAAAAGAAAGAACAAGTACTGGTAGAAGATGATAGTGGAGAAAGCGGAGGGGAGGTGGTACAGGAGGGTCTAGAATGGGACCCCATGGGCACAGAGTTGGTGGAAAAAGAGGTGGCCAGGGATTCAGAGGTTGGAAACGGGCATACTCCTATTGATGAAATGGTAATAGAGGAGACTCAAGAGGTGGAGGAAGAAGAGATTAACATGGACTCATCTGGTTCAATAATTAAGCCAAGTGGGGCACCTGCATGTGATTCACTGGGGATTCTAGGCTTGACACACAGGTCTGAGCGTAAACCACCAGATCCTGGACCCTCACAGAGTAAGGATGGCCTGTCCCAAGGGTTAGGCAAGGGGGATGGCATGTTGGGTGTCATTGGGGAGAGGGAAACCCCTCCCAAAGGGAAAGAGACACAAGGATCCGGGTCTTCAAATATGGGGTCAGGGAAAGATGTAAAGGAAAAGTGAGCAAGGTTCTGCTTCTATAACCAAAAGAAACATGGATCCCCAACCCATACGATGTGCTACCATTAATGTGGCTTCCGTAATTTCCGAACGTGCTCGTTTTCTGGCCTTTGATTTTTTCAATACGATTGAGATTGACATTTTATTTTTGCAAGAGACTAGAATTACTAAGTTGGACACTTTCCACAAGGTGAAGCGTGAGTGAAGGCGTGGGCCTTCTTACTGGTCTCTTGCGGCCGAGCCGTACGGTGGGGTGGCAGTACTTTTTACTGGTATGGTAACCATGCACAAGGTTATAGAATTACAGGCAGGTAGGTGTATGATTTTGGATGTCAACCTGAGGGGACATGACCTGAGACTCATTAACATTTATGGGCCACAGTCTTCATGGGACAGGAAATGTCTCTTCAGGGAGATAAAACCGTTCCTTTTTACGGCCCAACAGATTGTCTTTGGAGGTGATTTCAACACCATTATCAGGCCAAAAGACAGGGGAGGTTCAAGGACAACACTGGGTCCTGATTCCAATTTTTTAGTTAGCATGGTTAGACAGGCCGGTCTGGTGGATGTGCATGTTCGCCATTTCCCAGACCTCACGGGTTACACCTATTTTAGTGGTAGTCGTAGGTCTAGGATAGATAGGTTTTTTGTTAAGGAACCTTCGAAAACTTTGCCTCCAGAGGTAAAGCTAGTAGAGTTCTCTGATCACGCTTTTCTCTCTATTACTTTGAATGCTTCAAAAGCTACTCAGAAAGGACGGGGCCTATGGCGCTTGAGCTCTGAGCTCCTAAAGGAAGAAAGGGTTAGACATTCCTTTAGAGACTTCTTTCAATCCCAGGAAACACTTTTGGAGGCGGGTTGGAGTAGATCTGAGTGGTGGGAAGATACTAAAAAGAGAATTCGGATATTCTTCTGTAGGCTGGTAGCAAAAAAGAACTTGATAAGACTGAATCTCTATCAGAACCTGAGAAGGAAATTAGATTTCTTAATCTCTGAGTGTGGAGATAGTGGGGAAATCTCCCGGGTGAAGGCTCAGATGAAGGAATATCAGTATAACCGGCTGGATTCCTTGGTTCTGGAGAGGGATTTTGGAAAGTACCACTCACCTGATCCCTACCAGAGCTGTGGAAAATCAGTTGAGGTGAAGGAGGTGAGGGGTCTGTATGACAGACAGGGTGTCCTTCAAGAGGACAAGGAAGGTATCCTGAATGTTATTGGATCCTATTACTCTGATCTTTTGTCTGAGCAGCCACTTATCAGAGAGAGGATGGAAACATTTCTAAGGGAGACTCCTGGTCTTCGTAACCCAGATGCCTCTTTTGAAACTTTGGGTAATAATGTGACAGCAGAGGAAATCAGGAAGGCGATTGATGGGTTAAATTTAAAGAAGTCTCCAGGCCCAGATGGCTTAACATCTGAGTTTTATATAGCTTTTGCAGACTTCTTGATTCCCCGCCTTGTAGAAGTATATAATGAGTGCCTGGACGAGGGAATTCTCCCTCCTTCTATGAGGTTATCTGCTCTCATATTGTTGTCCAAAGGTAAGGATCCATCTCGCATTGAGAACTGGCGCCCCATCGCCCTTCTCAATACAGATAGAAAGATTTTGGCAAAAGTACTTTTTAATAGGTTGTTGGAATTTTCTGAACAACTGCTTTCTCCATCTCAGCACTGTACTGTGAAGGGCCGCAGCACCTTTAGTGCAGTCCTTGGCGTCCGGGAGGCCATAGAGCAGTGCCGTGCTGAGAAATGGGGAAAGTACTTGCTGGCATTAGATCAGTCTAAGGCTTTTGACCGAGTAAATCATGAGTACCTGTGGGCCTTGCTTGAAAGGTATGGTTTTCCAGTCAGGGTGGTGAATTGGCTAAGAACAATATACAGTCAGGCCGAGAGCTTCCCACTTGTTAATGGTTGGGTAGGTCCTACCTTTGGCGTGAGCTCTGGTGTTCGTCAGGGATGCCCCCTGAGCCCCCTTCTATATGTATTCGCGATCGATCCCTTCATCAGAAAGGTAGAGAACGGTGCAGTGGGAGGAGTGCAGCTGGGACCGGAGTTCCCTCTGAAGGTAGTGGCTTACGCAGATGATGTCACAGTGGTTCTGTCATCAGTGGCAGAGGCACGTGAAGTAGAAAATCTCATCTGTGAATACTCTGAAGCTACATGCTCCAGAATAAACCATGAGAAGTGTGACGTTTTCTGGATGGGGGAGGAAGGCGAGGAATTCTGCCTTCCGGACAGCCTCCCCCTGGCCAGTTCACAGATAAAGATTTTAGGCATCTGTTTCGACCATGGTGACTATGCCACTCTAAATTGGGAGAGAACTCTGGAAAATGCTGCCTGGAAAGTAGAGAGCTGGAAGAGATGGAAATTCTCTTACAGGGAAAAGGTTGACTTGTGCAAAACCTACCTGATCCCGATCTTTCTGTACGTCAGCTATGTGTGCTTCTTGCCTCAATCTTTATGGACCAAATTGAACTCTCTGTTCTTTATGTTACTTTGGGGGAACAGAATAAATATAGTCAAGAGGGGCATAACTTATAAGTCGAGGAAAGACGGGGGTTTGAGTATGGTCAACCCTGTGGTCTTTTTTGTAACAACCTTTGTAAAACTTAATTTTGGGAGCCTACTGTTAGAGACTCCCCCTCGATGGGTAAGTGGCTTTGAGATCTGGGTGTCTCCCTTCCTCAGGTTTTGGTTAGAAGGGGGCCAAGTGAAGAGTCCCCAAATTCGGCATGGGTATCTCCCGATCTACGTTATCCAGTGCTTGAAAGTGATAAAGCGTTGGGGACTGGAAGTGGGGGAAGTCAAAAGTCTTTCCAGGAAGGAGTTGGGGGAGAGGATTTTGCGAACCCACTTTCATGTTCCGCTGTCACTAAGGGATTGCCCGAGTGATGTCGCTTCAGCAGGGTTGGCTCTGATTAATTCGGAGAACATACCGCTGAAGTTCAGAGATATTGCTTGGCTTTCTTTCCACGGGAAGCTTTACGTAAAGGGGAACATGATGTGGAGAAATGCCAGTGATCGTGGTTGTCCACGGGAGGAATGTCTAGGGGAGGTGGAGACAATGGACCATTTCTTGATCAGGTGCCCCTTTAACGTAGAAATTTACAAGAGAGTTTCAAGAGCTTTACGTATCCCGTGCCTTTCGGGGCTTAGTTACCCTGAGTGGGCTTATGGAGCATTCAAAGGATATGGTAGATTTAATTTGACCACCATTTTTTTAGTCAGTTTAGCAGTTAGATATCACACTTGGATGGCACGGTGTCAGGTGTCCATAAGAAATAAAGTCCTTCCCTGTGAAGTGGTGGTGGATTTAATTCTGCACGAGGTGGAAAGGATGATGGTTCTGGATAAGGAGAGGATGGATGCTGTCAGGTGGTCTCGTTGGTGGGGCCACCTGAAACCCCCTTGAGTGGGTGGTAGAAGTCCTCTCTAAATCTAGCTTTAGGGTCTTTTCTTCATTTCACATCCCATAGATTTTGAGTACTTTCATGTTTTATGGAATAGGTTTGCATACATTTAACTAGCTTTGCTCAGTTTTTCTTAAACATAAGTGTGTAGATTTGGGTGGAGTGTTGGTGAGGGTGGTGGTTGGTTTGGAGTATTATTTCTGAATATTTATATATACAGTGTATCTTATTTATTCAAGGAATGTAAATTTGAGTTCTATTTGTTAATCATTATTATTATTATTATTTTTTTGTATAATGTATTTATATATTTATTTGTTTTATTCTGTATATATTGTAAATTTTGATGCAAGTTTTAAATAAATGAAACATTTCCTGATATACTCTGTGCTGCTGGGGACCCTGCTCCTCCCACTATATAACTCTCAGTCTGTGGCTTCCTGCTGCCTCCATTCCCCTCCTCACATCATGTCACTGCCCCTGTAACATGCAGTCCTGTCCTCACTGACACATCACTCATCTCCTGATATACTCTGTGCTGCTGGGGACCCTGCTCCTCCCACTAAATAACTCTCAGTCTGTGGCTTCCTGCTGCCTCCATTCCCCTCCTCACATCATGTCACTGCCCCTGTCACATGCAACCTTGTCCTCACTGACACATCACTCCTCTCCTGATATACTCTGTGCTGCTGGGGACCCTGCTCCTCCCATTATATAACTCTCAGTCTGTGGCTTCCTGATTTTCAAGCTCGAGTAGCACAAGTTACAACAATAATTTGCAAACAAAATGTTACCTGGGAGAAGAAATCTATAGAATGTGGGGCCAACTGTGAGCTGACATTTCACAGACAGGCCCCATTCTCCCCACAGGGAAGATGCTCATTAACATGAATATTTTATGAACGTCATTATAAATCCTTATTTTAGCTATGTGACGGCTACAGTAATTATATTTGTGTTGTATGTTTTCCTTACAACTCATCCCACAAATCATTCCGTAGCTGTTCTTAAGGGGACAGTGCCCTAGCGTAGTTTTAAAAGCTTTTTTGTATTTTAGCTATTGCCTGAGCACGTCCGAATCATTACAAAAAATAGCTTAAGTTCACTAAATGACACAGCAGTCACATGGTACAGGCTGAGTCTCCCATCTCCCAAACTCTGAAATACGGAACTTTTTGAGCATGACTGAGATAGTGACACTTTCGCTTAATGTACAAAAACTTGGTTTAAAGCAAAAATAAGATTTTACTTACCGATAAATCTATTTCTCGTAGTCCGTAGTGGATGCTGGGGACTCCGTCAGGACCATGGGGATTAGCGGCTCCGCAGGAGACAGGGCACAAAACTAAAGCTTTAGGATCAGGTGGTGTGTACTGGCTCCTCCCCCTATGACCCTCCTCCAAGCCTCAGTTAGGATACTGTGCCCGGACGAGCGTACACAATAAGGAAGGATATTGAATCCCGGGTAAGACTCATACCAGCCACACCAATCACACCGTATAACTTGTGATCTAAACCCAGTTAACAGTATGACAAAACGTAGGAGCCTCTGAACAGACGGCTCACAACAAATAACAACCCGATTTTTTTGTAACAATAACTATGTACAAGTATTGCAGACAATCCGCACTTGGGATGGGCGCCCAGCATCCACTACGGACTACGAGAAATAGATTTATCGGTAAGTAAAATCTTATTTTCTCTGACGTCCTAAGTGGATGCTGGGGACTCCGTCAGGACCATGGGGATTATACCAAAGCTCCCAAACGGGCGGGAGAGTGCGGATGACTCTGCAGCACCGAATGAGAGAACTCCAGGTCCTCTTTAGCCAGGGTATCAAATTTGTAAAATTTTACAAACGTGTTCTCCCCCGACCACGTAGCTGCTCGGCAGAGTTGTAATGCCGAGACCCCTCGGGCAGCCGCCCAGGATGAGCCCACCTTCCTTGTGGAATGGGCCTTGACAGATTTAGGCTGTGGCAGGCCTGCCACAGAATGTGCAAGTTGAATTGTGCTACAAATCCAACGAGCAATCGTCTGCTTAGAAGCAGGAGCACCCAGCTTGTTGGGTGCATACAGTATAAACAGCGAGTCAGATTTTCTGACTCCAGCCGTCCTTGAAATGTATATTTTCAATGCCCTGACAACGTCCAGCAACTTGGAATCTTCCAAATCGCTAGTAGCCGCAGGCACCACAATAGGCTGGTTCAGGTGAAACGCTGACACCACCTTAGGCAGAAACTGAGGACGCGTCCGCAGTTCTGCCCTGTCCGAATGGAAAATCAGATATGGGCTCTTATACGATAAAGCCGCCAATTCTGATACTCTCCTGGCTGAAGCCAGGGCCAGTAGCATGGTTACTTTCCATGTAAGATATTTCAAATCCACCGATTTGAGTGGCTCAAACCAATGGGATTT
The DNA here is from genome assembly GCF_028390025.1 of Pseudophryne corroboree. NCBI lineage: Eukaryota > Metazoa > Chordata > Amphibia > Anura > Myobatrachidae > Pseudophryne > Pseudophryne corroboree. The sequence continues at coordinate 776,319,559 of NC_086446.1, read as the reverse complement.
GAGAAAATCCAAAACTACATTCAGGTCCCACGGAGCCACTGGGGGCACAACCGGGGGCTGTATATGTAGTACTCCTTTTACAAAAGTCTGGACTTCAGGAACTGAAGCCAATTCTTTCTGGAAGAAAATCGACAGGGCCGAAATTTGAACCTTAATGGACCCCAATTTGAGGCCCATAGACAATCCTGTTTGCAGGAAATGTAGGAATCGACCCAGTTGAAATTCCTCCGTGGGGGCCTTCCTGGCCTCACACCACGCAACATATTTTCTCCAAATGCGGTGATAATGTTGTGCAGTCACCTCCTTCCTGGCTTTAACCAGTGTAGGAATGATCTCTTCTGGAATGCCTTTTTTCTTTAGAATTCGGCGTTCAACCGCCATGCCGTCAAACGCAGCAGCGGTAAGTCTTGGAATAGACACGGTCCCTGCTGAATCAGGTCCCGTCTTAGAGGTAGAGGCCACGGATTTTCCGTTAGCATCTCCTGAAGTTCCGGGTACCAAGTTCTTCTTGGCCAATCCGGAGCCACGAGTATCGTTCTTACTCCCCTTTGCCGTATAATTCTCAGTACTTTGGGTATGAGAGGCAGAGGAGGAAACACATACACTGACTGGTACACCCACGGTGTTACCAGAGCGTCCACAGCTATTGCCTGAGGGTCTCTTGACCTGGCGCAATACCTGTCCAGTTTTTTGTTGAGGCGAGACGCCATCATATCCACCTTTGGTTTTTCCCAACGGTTCACAATCATGTGGAAGACTTCTGGATGAAGTCCCCACTCTCCCGGGTGTAGATCGTGTCTGCTGAGGAAGTCTGCTTCCCAGTTGTCTACTCCCGGAATGAACACTGCTGACAGTGCTATCACATGATCTTCCGCCCAGCGAAGGATCCTTGCAGCTTCTGCCATTGCTCTCCTGCTTCTTGTGCCGCCCTGTCTGTTTACGTGGGCGACTGCCGTGATGTTGTCCGACTGGATCAACACCGGCTGACCCTGAAGCAGGGGTTTTGCCAGGCTTAGAGCATTGTAAATTGCTCTTAGCTCCAGTATATTTATATGAAGAGACATCTCCAGGCTTGACCATACTCCCTGGAAGTTTCTTCCCTGTGTGACCGCTCCCCAGCCTCTCAGACTGGCATCCGTGGTCACCAGGACCCAGTCCTGTATGCCGAATCTGCGGCCCTCTAACAGATGAGCACTCTGCAACCACCACAGAAGAGACACCCTTGTCCGTGGCGATAAGGTTATCCGCTGATGCATCTGCAGATGCGATCCGGACTATTTGTCCAGCAGATCCCACTGAAAAGTTCGTGCGTGGAATCTGCCGAATGGAATTGCTTCGTAAGAAGCCACCATCTTTCCCAGGACTCTTGTGCATTGATGCACAGACACTTTTCCTGGTTTTAGGAGGTTCCTGACAAGTTCGGATAACTCCTTGGCTTTCTCCTCCGGAAGAAACACCTTTTTCTGAACCGTGTCCAGAATCATTCCCAGGAACAGCAGACGTGTTGTCGGGGTCAACTGAGATTTTGGAAAATTCAGAATCCACCCGTGTTGTTGCAGCACTACTTGGGTTAGTGCTACTCCGTCCTCCAGCTGTTCTCTGGACCTTGCCCTTATCAGGAGATCGTCCAAGTAAGGGATAATTAATACGCCTCTTCTTCGCAGAAGAATCATCATTTCGGCCATTACCTTGGTAAAGACCCGAGGTGCCGTGGACAATCCAAACGGCAGCGTCTGAAACTGATAATGACAGTTTTGCACCACGAACCTGAGGTACCCTTGATGTGAAGGGCAAATTGGGACATGCAGGTAAGCATCCTTTATGTCCAGGGACACCATAAAGTCCCCTTCTTCCAGATTCGCTATCACTGCTCTGAGTGATTCCATCTTGAACTTGAATTTTTGTATGTACAGGTTCAAAGATTTCAGATTTAGAATAGGTCTTACCGAGCCGTCCGGCTTCGGTACCACAAATAGCGTGGAGTAATACCCCTTTCCCTGTTGTAGGAGGGGTACCTTGACTATCACCTGCTGAGAAAACAGCTTGTGAATGGCTTCCAATACCGTCGCCCTGTCTGAGGGAGACGTTGGCAAAGCAGACTTTAGGAACCGGCGATGGGGAGACTTCTCGAATTCCAACCTGTAACCCTGAGATACTACCTGCAGGATCCAAGGGTCCACCTGTGAGCAAGCCCACTGTGCGCTGAAATTCCCGAGTCGACCCCCCACCGCTCCTGAGTCCGCTTGTACAGCCCCAGCGTCATGCTGAGGGCTTTGCAGAACCCTGGGAGGGCTTCTGTTCCTGGGCAGGGGCTGCTTGCTGCCCTCTCTTACCCCTTCCTCTGCCCCGGGGCAGATATGACTGTCCTTTTGCCCTCTTGTTCTTATAGGACCGAAAGGACTGCGGCTGAAAAGACGGTGTCTTTTTCTGTTGGGAGGGGGTCTGAGGTAAAAAGGTGGATTTTCCGGCAGTTGCCGTGGCCACCAGATCCGATAGACCTACGCCATCGTTTGGAATCCGCATCACCTGACCACTGTCGCGTCCATAAACTTCTTCTGGCAGATATGGACATCGCACTTACTCTCGATGCCAGAGTGCAAATATCCCTCTGAGCATCTCGCATATAAAGAAAAGCATCCTTTAATTGCTCTATAGTCAATAAAATACTGTCCCTATCCAGGGTATCAATATTTTCAGTCAGGGAATCCGACCAGACCACCCCAGCACTGCACATCCAGGCTGAGGCGATGGCTGGTCGCAGTATAACACCAGTATGTGTGTATATACTCTTTAGGGTAGTTTCCAGCCTCCTATCAGCTGGATCCTTGAGGGCGGCCGTATCAGGAGACGGTAACGCCACTTGTTTTGATAAGCGTGTGAGCGCCTTATCCACCCTAGGGGGTGTTTCCCAGCGCGCCCTAACCTCTGGCGGGAAAGGGTATAATGCCAATAACTTTTTGGAAATTAGCACTTTTCTATCTGGGTTAACCCACGCTTCATCACATACATCATTCAATTCCTCTGATTCAGGAAAAACTACAGGTAGTTTTTTCACCCCCCACATAATACCCCTTTTTGTGGTACTTGCAGTATCAGAGATATGCAAAGCCTCCTTCATTGCCGTGATCATATAACGTGTGGCTCTACTTGAAAATACGTTTGTTTCTTCACCGTCGACACTAGATTCAGTGTCCGTGTCTGGGTCGACCAACTGAGGTAAAGGGCGTTTTACAGCCCCTGACGGTGTCTGAGACGCCTGGGCAGGTACCAACTGGTTTTCCGGCCGTCTCATGTCGTCAACTGATTTTTGTAATGTGCTGACATTATCACGTAATTCCATAAACAAAGCCATCCATTCAGGTGTCGACTCCCTGGGGGGTGACATCACCATTACCGGCAATTGCTCTGCCTCCACACCAACATCGTCCTCATACATGTCGACACACACGTACCGACACACAGCAGACACACAGGGAATGCTCTTATCGAAGACAGGACCCCACTAGCCCTTTGGGGAGACAGAGGGAGAGTTTGCCAGCACACACCCAAGCGCTATAATATATATGGGAACAACCTTATATAAGTGTTGTATCCTTATAGCAGCTTAAATATATAAAATATCGCCATAAAAAGTGCCCCCCCTCTCTGTTTTACCCTGTTTCTGTAGTGCAGTGCAGGGGAGAGTCCTGGGAGCCTTCCTCACAGCGGAGCTGAGCAGAATAATGGCGCTGTGTGCTGAGGAGAATAAGCCCCGCCCCCTATTCCGGCGGGCTTTTCTCCCGTAGTTTGTAATATCTGGCAGGGGTTAAATACATCCATATAGCCTCAAGGGCTATATGTGATGTATTTTTTAGCCATAAAAGGTATTTACATTGCTGCCCAGGGCGCCCCCAGCAGCGCCCTGCACCCTCCGTGACCGTTGGTGAGAAGTGTGTGACAAACAATGGCGCACAGCTGCAGTGCTGTGCGCTACCTTCAAGAAGACTGAAGAGCCTTCTGCCGCCGGTTTCTGGACCTTCAATCTTCAGCATCTGCAAGGGGGGTCGGCGGCGCGGCTCCGGGACGAACCCCAGGGTGAGACCTGTGTTCCGACTCCCTCTGGAGCTAATGGTGTCCAGTAGCCTAAGAAGCCAATCCATCCTGCACGCAGGTGAGTTGAACTTCTCTCCCCTAAGTCCCTCGATGCAGTGAGCCTGTTGCCAGCAGGACTCACTGAAAATAATAAACCTAAAAACTTTTTCTAAGCAGCTCCTTAAGAGAGCCACCTAGATTGCACCCTGCTCGGACGGGCACAAAAACCTAACTGAGGCTTGGAGGAGGGTCATAGGGGGAGGAGCCAGTACACACCACCTGATCCTAAAGCTTTAGTTTTGTGCCCTGTCTTCTGCGGAGCCGCTAATCCCCATGGTCCTGACGGAGTCCCCAGCATCCACTTAGGACGTCAGAGAAACATTATTACAAATATTATATAAAATGACCTCCAGGCTTGTGTGTAAGGTACAGATGTGTCCTCAGACATCTTGGCACGCTGGGCCACGTCAGACTTTGCTAGCGTTGGGTGTCTTTTGTGCTTAAAATGCAGCTTACTCGCAACGCAACATGACTAGGACGCATGGGGAGACTGCGCTGAGTAATCTGATATACTGTATGACACTTGTGTATCTGTGTGCGACTGAGTCTCTGAGTCTGCACATGCAGTGCTACAATGTAGCAGCTGCAGCTTCTTCCTTATACAAGTTCTGTTCTGCTCCGTACACAGACTCAGTCGCACACAATATACTAGTGTCATATGTTACATTACTCAGCACAGCCTCCCCGTGCATCCTAATCACATTGCGATGTGGTTAAAATGCATTTTCAGCAAAAAAAATAAGAATTTACTTACCGATAATTATATTTCTCATAGTCCGTAGTGGATGCTGGGAACTCCGTAAGGACCATGGGGAATAGCGGCTCCGCAGGAGACTGGGCACAAAAAGTAAAAGCTTTAGACTAGCTGGTGTGCACTGGCTCCTCCCCCTATGACCCTCCTCCAAGCCTCAGTTAAGATACTGTGCCCGGACGAGCGTACATAATAAGGAAGGATCTTGAATCCCGGGTAAGACTCATACCAGCCACACCAATCACACCGTACAACTCGTGATCTGAACCCAGTTAACAGTATGATAACCGTAGGAGCCTCTGAAAAGATGGCTTCCAACAATAAACAACCCGATTTGTTTGCAACAATAACTATATACAAGTATTGCAGACAATCCGCACTTGGGATGGGCGCCCAGCATCCACTACGGACTATGAGAAATAGAATTATCGGTAAGTAAATTCTTATTTTCTCTGACGTCCTAGTGGATGCTGGGAACTCCGTAAGGACCATGGGGATTATACCAAAGCTCCCAAACGGGCGGGAGAGTGCGGATGACTCTGCAGCACCGAATGAGAGAACTCCAGGTCCTCCTCAGCCAGGGTATCAAATTTGTAGAATTTAGCAAACGTGTTTGCCCCTGACCAAGTAGCTGCTCGGCAAAGTTGTAAAGCCGAGACCCCTCGGGCAGCCGCCCAAGATGAGCCCACCTTCCTTGTGGAATGGGCTTTTACAGATTTTGGCTGTGGCAGGCCTGCCACAGAATGTGCAAGTTGAATTGTACTACAAATCCAACGAGCAATCGTCTGCTTTGAAGCAGGAGCACCCAGCTTGTTGGGTGCATACAGTATAAACAGCGAGTCAGATTTTCTGACTCCAGCCGTCCTGGAAACATATATTTTCAGGGCCCTGACTACGTCCCGCAACTTGGAGTCCTCCAAGTCCCTAGTAGCCACAGGTACCACAATAGGTTGATTCATGTGAAACGCTGAAACCACCTTAGGGAGAAATTGAGGACGAGTCCTCAATTCCGCCCTATCCGAATTAAATATCAGGTAAGGGCTTTTATAGGATAAAGCCGCCAATCCTGATACGCGCCTGGCTGAAGCCAGGGCCAACAGCATTACCACTTTCCATGTGAGATATTTCAAATCCACTGTGGCAAGTGGTTCAAACCAATGTGATTTTAGGAACCCTAAAACTACATTGAGATCCCAAGGTGCCACTGGAGGCACAAAAGGAGGCTGTATATGCAGTACCCCTTTGACAAACGTCTGAACTTCAGGCACTGAAGCCAGTTCTTTCTGGAAGAAGATCGACAGGGCCGAAATTTGAACCTTAATGGATCCTAATTTTAGGCCCATAGACAATCCTGCTTGCAGGAAATGTAGGAAACGACCCAGTTGAAATTCCTCCGAAGGGGCCTTCTTGGCCTCACACCACGCAACATATTTTCGCCAAATGCGATGATAATGTTTTGCAGTTACATCCTTCCTGGCCTTGATCAGGGTAGGGATGACTTCATCTGGAATGCCTTTTTCCTTCAGGATCCGGCGTTCAACCGCCATGCCGTCAAACGCAGCCGCGGTAAGTCTTGGAACAGACAAGGTCCCTGCTGGAGCAGGTCCTTCCTTAGAGGTAGAGGCCACGGGTCCTCCGTGAGCATCTCTTGCAGCTCCGGGTACCAAGTTCTTCTTGGCCAATCCGGAGCCACGAGTATCGTTCTTACTCCTCTCCTTCTTATGATTCTCAGTACTTTTGGTATGAGAGGAAGAGGAGGGAACACATATACCGACTGGAACACCCACGGAGTTACCAGAGCGTCCACCGCTATTGCCTGAGGGTCCCTTGACCTGGCGCAATATCTGTCCAGTTTCTTGTTGAGACGGGACGCCATCATGTCCACCTTTGGTTTTTCCCAACGGTTTACAATCACATGGAAGACTTCTGGATGAAGTCCCCACTCCCCCGGGTGGAGGTCGTGTCTGCTGAGGAAGTCTGCTTCCCAGTTGTCCACTCCCGGAATGAACACTGCTGACCGTGCTATCACATGATTTTCCGCCCAGCGGAGAATCCTTGCAGCTTCTGCCATTGCCCTCCTGCTTCTTGTGCCGCCCTGTCTGTTTACGTGGGCGACAGCCGTGATGTTGTCCGACTGGATCAATACCGGTTGACCCTGAAGCAGAGGCCTTGCTTGACTTAGGGCATTGTAAATGGCCCTTAGCTCTAGGATATTTATGTGAAGAGACGTTTCCATGCTTGACCACAAGCCCTGGAAATTTCTTCCCTGTGTGACTGCTCCCCAGCCTCTCAGGCTGGCATCCGTGGTTACCAGCATCCAATCCTGAATGCCGAATCTGCGGCCCTCTAGAAGATGAGCCTTCTGTAACCACCACAGGAGAGATACCCTTGTCCTTGGAGATAGGGTTATCCGCTGATGCATCTGAAGATGCGATCCGGACCATTTGTCCAGCAGATCCCACTGAAAAGTTCTTGCATGGAATCTTCCGAATGGAATCGCTTCGTAAGAAGCCACCATTTTTCCCAGGACTCTCGTGCACTGATGCACGGACACTTGTCCTGGTTTTAGGAGGTTCCTGACTAGCTCGGATAACTCCCTGGCCTTCTCCTCCGGGAGAAACACCTTTTTCTGGACTGTGTCCAGAATCATCCCTAGGAACAGTAGACGTGTTGTTGGAATCAGCTGTGATTTTGGGATATTTAGAATCCACCCGTGCTGACGTAGCACTACCTGAGATAGTGCTACTCCGACCTCTAACTGTTCCCTGGACCTTGCCCTTATCAGGAGATCGTCCAAGTAAGGGATAATTAATACGCCTTTTCTTCGAAGAAGAATCATCATTTCGGCCATTACCTTGGTAAAGACCCGTGGTGCCGTGGACAATCCAAACGGCAGCGTCTGAAACTGATAATGACAGTTTTGTATCACAAACCTGAGGTACCCTTGGTGAGAAGGGTAGATTGGGACATGGAGATAAGCATCCTTGATGTCTACAGATACCATATAGTCCCCTTCTTCCAGGTTCGCTATCACTGCTCTGAGTGACTCCATCTTGAATTTGAACCTTTTTATGTAAGTGTTCAAAGATTTTAGATTTAAAATTGGTCTCACCGAGCCGTCCGGCTTCGGTACCACAAACAGCGTGGAATAATATCCCTTTCCCTGTTGTAGGAGGGGTACCTTGATTATCACCTGCTGGGAATACAGCTTGTGAATAGCTTCCAATACTGCCTCCCTGTCGGAGGGAGACGTTGGTAGAGCAGACTTCAGGAACCGGCGAGGGGGAGACGTCTCGAATTCCAATTTGTACCCCTGTGATACTACCTGCAGGATCCAGGGGTCCACTTGCGAGTGAGCCCACTGCGCGCTGAAATTCTTGAGACGGCCCCCCACCGTGCCCGAGTCTGCTTGCAGAGCCCCAGCGTCATGCTGAGGACTTGGCAGAAGCGGGGGAGGGCTTCTGCTCCTGGGAAGAGGCTGCATGGTGCAGTCTTTTTCCCCTTCCTCTGCCCCGGGGCAGGAACGAGCGGCCTTTTTCCCTCTTGCCCTTATAGGGACGAAAGGACTGGGTTTGAAAAGACGGTGTCTTTTTCTGCTGAGAGGTGACCTGGGGTAAAAAGGTGGATTTCCCAGCCGTTGCTGTGGCCACCAGGTCCGATAGACCGACCCCAAATAACTCCTCCCCTTTATACGGCAATACTTCCATATGTCGTTTGGAATCCGCATCACCTGACCACTGTCGCGTCCATAACGTTCTTCTGGCAGAAATGGACATCGCACTTACTCTAGATGCCAGGGTGCAAATATCCCTCTGTGCATCTCGCATATATAGTAATGCATCCTTTAAATGCTCTATAGTTAATAATATACTGTCCCTATCCAGGGTATCAATATTTTCAGTCAGGGAATCCGACCAAGCCACTCCAGCGCTGCACATCCAGGCTGAGGCGATCGCTGGTCGCAGTATAACACCGGTATGTGTGTATATACCTTTTAAGATATTTTCCAGCCTTCTATCAGCTGGTTCCTTGAGAGCGGCCGTATCAGGAGACGGTAACGCCACTTGTTTTGATAAGCGTGTGAGCGCCTTATCTACCCTAGGGGGTGTTTCCCAACGTGCCCTAACCTCTGGCGGGAAAGGGTATAGTGCCAATAATTTATTAGAAATCAGCAGTTTTTTATCGGGGGAAACCCACGCTTTATCACACACCTCATTTAATTCATCTGACTCAGGAAAAACCACTGGTAGTTTTTTCACACCCCACATAATACCCTTTTTTGTGGTACTTGTAGTGTCAGAAATGTTCAATGCCTCCTTCCTTGCCGTGATCATATAACGTGTGGCCCTACTGGACATTACGTTTGTCTCGTCACCGTCGACACTGGATTCAGTATCCGTGTCAGGGTCTGTGTCGACCATCTGAGGTAACGGGCGTTTTAGCGCCCCTGACGGTGTCTGAGACGCCTGAACAGGCACTAATTGATTTGTCGGCTGTCTCATGTCGTCAACAGTTTTTTGCAAAGTGCTGACATTGTCACGTAATTCTTTAATTACTACCATCCAGTCAGGTGTCGACTCCCTAGGGGGTGACATCACTAACACAGGCAATTGCTCTGCTTCCACATCATTTTCCTCCTCATACATGTCGACACAATCGTACCGACACCCAGCACACACACAGGGAATGCTCTGATAGAGGACAGGACCCCACTAGCCCTTTGGGGAGACAGAGGGAGAGTTTGCCAGCACACACCAGAGCGCTATATATATATAGGGATAACCTTATATAAGTGTTACTCCCTGTTATAGCTGCTGTATTTATATATTAGCTGCCAATAGTGCCCCCCTCTCTGTTTAACCCTGTTTCTGTAGTGCAGGACTGCAGGGGAGAGTCAGGGAGCCGTCCTTCCAGCGGAGCTGTGAAAGAAAATGGCGCTTGTGTGCTGAGGAGAAAGGCTCCGCCCCCTTCACGGCGGCCTTTTCTCCCGCTTTTTTCAGGAAACTGGCAGGGGATAAATGCATCCATATAGCCCAGGAGCTATATGTGATGCATTTTTTTTAGCCATATAAGGTTTTTATATCGTTTTTATTGCGTCTCAGGGCGCTCCCCCCCAGCGCCCTGCACCCTCAGTGACCGGAGTATGAAGTGTGCTGAGAGCAATGGCGCACAGCTGCAGTGCTGTGCGCTACCTTATTTGAAGACAGGAACGTCTTCTGCCGCCGCTTTCTCCGGACCTCTTCGCTCTTCTGGCTCTGTAAGGGGGCCGGCGGCGCGGCTCCGGGACCCATCCAGGCTGAACCTGTGATCGTCCCTCTGGAGCTAATGTCCAGTAGCCAAGAAGCCCAATCCACTCTGCAGTCAGGTGAGTTCGCTTCTTCTCCCCTTAGTCCCACGATGCAGTGAGCCTGTTGCCAGCAGGACTCACTGAAAATAAAAAACCTATTTAAACTTTTACTTCTAAGCAGCTCAGGAGAGCCACCTAGCTTGCACCCTTCTCGTTCGGGCACAAAAATCTAACTGAGGCTTGGAGGAGGGTCATAGGGGGAGGAGCCAGTGCACACCAGCTAGTCTAAAGCTTTTACTTTTTGTGCCCAGTCTCCTGCGGAGCCGCTATTCCCCATGGTCCTTACGGAGTTCCCAGCATCCACTAGGACGTCAGAGAAATACGCCAAACGTTAGCAGAGTTGCACTGGATCTGGCGTCTTACACATCTCGTGCTGCATGGCGTACTGAGGCTGGATGTATGAGGCATCTCGCGCTGCATGGTGTAATGAGGCTGGATGTATGAGGCATCTCGCGCTGTATGGGGTACTGAGGCTGGATGTATGAGGCATCTCGTGCTGTATGGCGTACTGAGGCTGGATGTATGAGGCATCTCGCGCTGTATGGCGTACTGAGGCTGGATGTATGAGGCATCCTGCGCTGTATGGCGTACTGAGGCTGGATGTATGAGGTATCTCGTGCTGCATGGCGTACTGAGGCTGGATGTATGAGGTATCTTGTGCTGCATGGCATACTGAGGCTGGATGTATGAGGCATCCCGCGCTGTATGGCGTACTGAGGCTGGATGTATGAGGCATCTCACGCTGTATGGCGTACTGAGGCTGGATGTATGAGGCATCTCACGCTGTATGGCGTATGGAGGCTGGATGTATGAGGCATCTCGTGCTGTATGGCGTACTGAGGCTGGATGTATGAGGCATCTCGTGCTGTATGGCGTACTGAGGCTGGATGTATGAGGCATCTCACGCTGTATGGCGTACTGAGGCTGGATGTATGAGGCATCCCGCGCTGTATGGCGTATGGAGGCTGGATGTATGAGGCATCTCGCACTGCATGGCATACTGAGGCTGGATGTATGAGGTATCTCGTGCTGCATGGCGTACTGAGGCTGGATGTATGAGGTATCTCGTGCTGCATGGCATACTGAGGCTGGATGTATGAGGTATCTCGTGCTGCATGGCGTACTGAGGCTGGATGTATGAGGTATCTCGCACTGCATGGCGTACTAAGGGTGGATGTGTGAGGCATCTCGTGCTGCATGGCGTGCTGAGGCTGGATGTATGAGACATCTCGCGCTGTATGGCGTACTGAGGCTGGATGTATGAGGCATCCCGCGCTGTATGGCGTACTGAGGCTGGATGTATGAGGCATCCCACACTGTATGGCGTACTGAGGCTGGATATATGAGGCATCTCGCATTGTATGGCGTACTGAGGCTGGATGTATGAGGCATCCCGCGCTGTATGGCGTACTGAGGCTGGATGTATGAGGCATCCCGCGCTGTATGGCGTACTGAGGCTGGATGTATGAGGCATCCCGCGCTGTATGGCGTACTGAGGCTGGATGTATGAGGCATCTCGCGCTGTATGGCGTACTGAGGCTGGATGTATGAGGCATCCCGCGCTGTATGGCGTACTGAGGCTGGATGTATGAGGCATCCCGCGCTGTATGGCGTACTGAGGCTGGATGTATGAGGCATCTCGCGCTGTATGGCGTACTGAGGCTGGATGTATGAGGCATCCCGCGCTGTATGGCGTATGGAGGCTGGATGTATGAGGCATCTCGCTCTGCATGGCGTACTGAGGCTGGATGTATGAGGCATCTTGCTCTGCATGGCGTACTAAGGCTGGATTTATGAGGCATCCCGCGCTGTATGGCGTACTGAGGCTGGATGTATGAGGCATCTCGCGCTGTATGGCATACGGAGGCTGGATGTATGAGGCATCTCGCGCTGTATGGCGTACTGAGGCTGGATGTATGAGGCATCTCGCTCTGCATGGCGTACTGAGGCTGGATGTATGAGGCATCTCGCTCTGCATGGCGTACTGAGGCTGGATGTATGAGGCATCCCGCGCTGTATGGCGTACTGAGGCTGGATGTATGAGGCATCTCGCTCTGCATGGCGTACTGAGGCTGGATGTATGAGGCATCTCGCTCTGCATGGCGTACTGAGGCTGGATGTATGAGGCATCTCGCACTGCATGGCGTACTGAGGCTGGATGCATGAGGCCGCATCTGTATAAATGGAACATGAATGCATTCTGGTCCCATCCCCAGAATCTCATTACGGTATATGTAAATATTCCAAACTACAGAAAAATCTGATATCCAAATGTACTTCTGGTCCCGGGATTTGGGAGACGGAACCCGCCCTGCAGTAACCCCTCATACTGTCGTCTTACCCGGTGGAGGCCGTTTCTTCCGTAGCCTGGGAGTGAGGAGGTCTTGGAGGCATCAGAGCGGAGGGCTGGGGAGAAGAATAGATGGAGATATGTAGAACGTGCACTCTATAGGTCAGAGCAGATTATCGCTAAACATCCTATTACTATTACACGTGTCCCGATACAGATTTGCCGCGAGTAGCAGCGTGCTGTAGCGGGATCGCAATGCGCATTGTGACAAGTCGCATGCATACGCATCGCAGCCGGTACCCAAATGTGAATCAGCCCCTAAATGTGAGCAGCCACAAACAGGCAAGAGTTTATCGCTGGTGATTTTGGAACTGTAATCCTGCGGAGCGATCGCCTTCGGCGATGACACATACCCTGGACCTCAGCACTCCCCGAAAGCTGGGGCAACACACCCAATTTGGGGAACGCTGGCTGGCACTACCCCCTCCCTGCCCTGCGGCCGCCAGGCACTGTGGGTGATATTGTAGAATCGGATTAGTGCGTACACCGTGGGGTTACATACTAATCTGACTCAGGCGCTTTTAGGGACTCTCATCGCAGCGCAGGACTGGCTCATCCGAAACAAATATTCAGTTGAAACTAGTGACAACTACTGAGGCAAGAGCCACGAAGTGCCTCTCTGCTCAGTGATGTCACCAGTACCTACTGTAGTAAATTATTAGGTGGCGCTCTCATTAATAATGGATCAGCCTGCACTCCACTCACACACTGTAACAGCGGATTCCTATAATGTGAGACACCAGAACACGACTAAGAAATTGGAGGCGCTATATAAAGTGCTGACGGGATCTGTTCCTTACAGGCCAAGACGGAAGAGTCGTATCGGCCGGCGGAGTGAGGCCTTTCCCGGTTCTCCTTCTCTTCCTTCAGAATCAGCTGCCCGAGACCTGAGTTGAGCTAAACAGAACAAAGAGATGAGCGGTTATTAATGGGAGCAATCCTGTATACGGATTTCATTCCTGGGGTGATCCCAAACTCACAGCAGCAGGAAAATATGTGTCTTAGCTCTAAATAGAGACAACACGTCTATAAATCCACTAACCAGGAGATTTCATAGAGGAGAAGGCTCCGGGAAGCCTGCACATCAGACGCAATGGGCGGGGGCTCGTGTAATTTACAGGATAGGCACCCAACATTCCGGGGCTGCGCAGTGGGCTGGGCTTTCCTGGCTTCTGGAGGTGTCTGGGACACAGTCAGACAAGTAGTAGCTAACACGGACTCGATCTAGACTGATGTAGAAGGACTGTCACCTAATAATGGACTAACAGTGATATTAACCTAAACTACATGGACTAACTCTACTAACAGCGAGCGACTGTATCCTGATTACTAACAATCAGAGGGACTGTAACTAAACTATAATAGAGGGATTGTAACATTGACCTCAGTAAGGACTGCAAAATTTGCGATTCGCAATCCGTCTGATTATTGAACGACTGCGCGTGTGCAGCATTCGCATTGTGCACGCATGAGCAAAAATAGCATCAGAAATTGCGTACAGATTGTAATCGCAATTTAGCTGCTGTTTGACCGACAGGAAGCCGGCGCTTCTGGGTGGAAAACCTGACGTTTTCTGGGTGTGTCTGAAAAAACGCAGGCGTGCCCAGGCGTTTTTAAGGAGGGCGTCTGATGTCAGCGATGACCACTTCCAGCCTCTTGTGTCTCAAGAATTGTGGACGACATTACCTGGCGCAGATAGGCAAAATCTTGGATGTTCTGGTAATTGCTTATGATTTTGCGATCAGACTGCATACTGCGATGCATTCGCAATTTCTGCAATGGGCGTTTTTTCTCTATTTGATCGCAGTAACTGCTTTCTATCAGAAACTGTAATCCTTACTGAATAAGGTGCATAGTTATTATAGAGGTACAGTAACAACTAATATAGAGAGATAGTAATGTAAATAACTCTTAGCAACCTAACTAATAGACAGGGATTGTAACTAAATAAATATAGAAGGACTGTAATATAATATAAACAGAAAGTAATTTAACTAAGAGTGGCAGTTACCTAATTTAGAGCAAATTAACTAACGTAGAGTAATGTAACTAATATTCAGTAATAGTAACTCCACTAATATAGAGGGATAGTAACTATACTAATATAGGGCCTAATCCAGACCTGATCGCTATTGTGCGAATTCGCACAGCAGCCGATTATGGATTGACTGCGCACGTGTACGGATCGTAATGCGCAGGCATGACGCCAAGCAGCGAAAAAATTCTGCACTAGTAACGACCAGGGCCACCATCAGGGGGGACTGCCGGGACTGGAGTCCTGGGCTCGGACAGAGAGGGGGCCCGCTCCTGGCTGCTACCGTTGATACTTGGAGAGCTGCACTAGGCTGCGCGATGACAGCGGGCCAACGCACAGCGAGGACTCTTTAAAAATAATCTTTCCCCGAGCATCGGCCTTCTGTGAATCCTCGATGCAGGTCCAATAAGTTAAATACTCTATTTATCACATTAGACCACCACAAAAACACTACAACATATACAGTATTTGTTTTTTTGTCTTCACCACACGCAGACACGAGATTGAGAGACTATGGGGAAGATGTATCACAGATTGGAGAGAGATAAAGTACCAACCAATCAGCTCCTGCCATTTTTTCAAGCACAGCCCGTAAAATGCCAGTTAGGAGCTGATTGGCTGGTACTTTATCTCTCTACTTCATCTCCCTCCAAGCTTTGATACATTTCCCCAATGTGATTGAAAACTGGCAGCTAGGAGCTGATTGGTTGGCGTTTCATCTCTCTTCAAGCTTTATTACATCTCGTTCCCTCTGTGTTTCATTGAGACGTGATGGACTATTACATCCGTGGACTCATGTACACCATTATATAGGGAAGCGCCATTGTCTGTGCCTCTGGCCTGTAGATATCTGTATCTAAGGTGTGTGCCAGCCTCAATGTGGCGCTCTTGCACAGCTGTTTTTATTGCCGACATCTGAATATATTCTGTTTTATATACTGACTTTATTTTATATCTTGTAGATGGTGTTTTGGACTCTTTCTCTCTCATCCTAACTGAAAGGTGTGTTTGCTCCATATTCCATGCTGCCTGTATCTACTTATAATCTATATTAATTCACAGTTTTAACATGGGAAGGTGTGGGGTTGTCAATTATGGAAACAACACCCAAATTATTGGAGAGCCGATGCAGACATTAGATCTGCATCTCCACAAACCCATCAGAAGCTCCTGAAGAAGAAGAAGAAGAAGAAGGGGAAATACTTTCTTTGAATGGTGCCTGAAGACCCTTGTACCTCCTAAGGTGTCCTAGCCGTGACTCAAGGAGTAATACGACCCCACTCACATTGCCTTATATTACTGACAGCTCCAAGAGCTGAATCTTCAACTTGTTCTTGTCTCACCTTCATCAATTGCTCTTCCTGGAGTTGCCGACGTTTCTGCAGCTCCTCGTCTTCTTCATCCCGGCCGCTCGATCTCCTTCTCGTATCACCTGGTTCCAGGAAACCACAGAGATTACCATCCGATGCCTGCAGTATTCTCATCTACACAGATCATACCATCGCCTACAGCTAGTATTTCTTCTACACCGGCCTCAGGGTCAGACAGCAGAACGTCTTCTCTACATTGCGCCAGTTTCAGCTTTACCAAAGGTCAGCGACTAAAACTGCAGTATGTGAGTCACTCGCCCTGACTAATGGGATATTCAAAGGAACATATAATTTTGGGAAAAGTCTATGAGAAAATGTTTTGCAACTGGTGAGCGGATTTTGCAGAGGACTGAAATTACCAGTGCAAATGTCGGTAGAAGCCAAGATAACAAAATCATCTTTAAAGTGGAAAAGTGGATCTGTCGTGGACTGGTTTCATGGGTGGGGGTGGAGGGGGGGGGGGAATGCTGCTGCATAAGTGAGTTTTTAAATGTGAGTTTGCACAGAAGACACTTTGCCCTTATAACAGAAGATTTCAGGAACATTGGTAATAAACTAACATAAAATCACGATTATCACCACTAGAGTATGGAACATCTAAGGAACAATTAATGGAAGTCACAAAGACATTACGGAGGAAATGTAATGAACAGCGATTTGTCAAAACCGATGATTTTTTGTGTTTTTCGCCACTGGATTTAATTTTTTAAAGCCAAAAGGAGCACAGCCGTGCCTTTCCAAAAAATACAATTATATAATTAAACCCCACAGCTAAAATAAAGATCTGCGAGATTGCACTTCAAGCATGCTACGTCTCCCCTATTCTTACAAAATCTACCCTTCATCCACACACTCTCTCCAACTACCGACCCATCTCTCTCCTTCCCTTTGCCTCCAAACTCCTTGAGCGTATTGTCTACAACCGCCTTACTTCCTTTCTTCCCACTCACTGCTTGACCCTTTCCAGTCTGGCTTCCGTCCTCTCCACTCTGCTGAAACGGGATACGGTCAATAGGTCGACCACTATTGGTCGACAGGGTCATTAGGTCGACATGTACTAGATCGACAGTTCAAAAGGTCGTCATAAGTTTTTCAAAAACATTTACTTCTTGAACTTTTTCATACTTTACGATCCACGTGGACTACAATTGGGAACGGTAACCTGTGCCAAGCGCAGCGGTATAGGAGCGAGGCACCTTGCCCGAAGCATGCGAAGCGAGCCATGCGAGGGGACACGGTTCACTAGTTGGGGTTCCCCGTCACTTTAGGAAGAAAATTACACCCAAAAAAGTAAAAAAAAAAAAAAAGATTTTACTTACCGGTAAATCTATTTCTCGTAGTCCGTAGTGGATGCTGGGGACTCCGTAAGGACCATGGGGAATAGACGGGCTCCGCAGGAGACATGGGCACTTTAAGAAAGAATTTAGATTCTGGTGTGCTCTGGCTCCTCCCTCTATGTCCCTCCTCCAGACCTCAGTTAGAGAAACTGTGCCCGGAAGAGCTGACAGTACAAGGAAAGGATTTTGGAATCCAGGGTAAGACTCATACCAGCCACACCAATCACACCGTATAACTTGTGATAAACTTACCCAGTCAACAGTATGAACAACAACAGAGCATCAGTTCAACCCTGATGCAACAAAAATATAGCCCTTATTGCAGCAATAACTATATACAAGTATTGCAGAAGAAGTCCGCACTTGGGACGGGCGCCCAGCATCCACTACGGACTACGAGAAATAGATTTACCGGTAAGTAAAATCTTATTTTCTCTAACGTCCTAGTGGATGCTGGGGACTCCGTAAGGACCATGGGGATTATACCAAAGCTCCAAAACGGGCGGGAGAGTGCGGATGACTCTGCAGCACCGAATGAGCAAACACAAGGTCCTCCTCAGCCAGGGTATCAAACTTGTAGAACTTTGCAAAAGTGTTTGAACCTGACCAAGTAGCCACTCGGCACAGCTGTAATGCCGAGACCCCTCGGGCAGCCGCCCAAGAAGAGCCCACCTTCCTAGTGGAATGGGCCTTAACTGATTTTGGCAGCGGCAATCCAGCCGCAGAATGAGCCTGCTGAATCGTATTACAGATCCAGCGAGCAATAGTTTGCTTTGAAGCAGGAGCACCAAGCTTGTTGGAAGCATACAGGATAAACAAAGATTCTGTTTTCCTGACCCTAGCCGTTCTGGCTACATAAACCTTCAAAGCCCTGACCACATCAAGCAACTCGGAATCCTCCAAGTCAGTAGTAGCCACAGGCACCACAATAGGTTGGTTTATATGAAAGGATGAAACCACTTTTGGCAGAAATTGTGGACGGGTCCGCAATTCTGCTCTATCTGCATGGAAAACCAGATAGGGGCTTTTATGTGACAAAGCTGCTAATTCTGACACACGCCTAGCCGAAGCCAATGCCAATAGCATGACCACCTTCCACGTGAGATATTTCAATTCCACCGTTTTGAGTGGTTCAAACCAGTGGGATTTCAGGAAACTCAACACCACGTTAAGATCCCAAGGTGCCACCGGGGGCACAAAAGGAGGCTGAATACGCAGCACTCCCTTCACAAACGTCTGAACTTCAGGTAGAGAAGCCAGCTCTTTTTGAAAGAAAATGGATAGGGCCGAAATCTGGACCTTAGTGGAACCCAATTTTAGGCCCAAAGTCACTGATGACTGTAGGAAGTGAAGGAAACAGCCCAGCTGGAATTCCTCCGTAAGGGCATTCCTGGCCTCACACCAAGCAACATATTTTCGCCATATACGGTGATAATGTTGAGCTGTCACGTCCTTCCTAGCCTTTATCAGCGTAGGAATGACCTCATCTGGATTTCTTTTTCCGCTAGGATCCGGCGTTCAACCGCCATGCCGTCAAACGCAGCCGCGGTAAGTCTTGGAACAGACAGGGTCCTTGTTGCAACAAGTCCTGTCTTAGAGGAAGAGGCCACGGGTCCTCTGTGAGCATTTCTTGCAGATCTGGATACCAAGTCCTTCTAAACAATGAGTATTGTTCTCACTCCTCTTTTTCTTATGATTCTCAACACCTTGGGTATGAGAGGAAGAGGAGGAAATACATAGACCGATTGGAACACCCACGGTGTCACCAGGGCGTCTACAGCTATCGCCTGAGGGTCTCTTGACCTGGCGCAATATCTCTGTAGTTTCTTGTTGAGGCGGGATGCCATCATGTCCACCTGTGGCAGTTCCCACCGACTTGCAAGCTGTGCGAAGACTTCTTGATGAAGTCACCACTCCCCCGGGTGGAGGTCGTGCCTGCTGAGGAAGTCTGCTTCCCAGTTGTCTACCCCCGGGATGAACACTGCTGACAGTGCGCTTACATGATTCTCCGCCCAGCGAAGAATCCTTGTGGCTTCCGCCATCGCCACCCTGCTCCTTGTGCCGCCTTGTCGGTTTACATGAGCCACAGCGGTGATGTTGTCTGACTGAATCAGAACTGGTTGACCGCGAAGCATGGCCTCTGCTTGACGTAGGGCGTTGTAAATGGCCCTTAGTTCCAGGATGTTGATGTGAAGGCAAGTCTCCTGACTTGACCACAGACCTTGGAAATTTCTTCCCTGTGTGACTGCTCCCCACCCTCGGATGCTTGCATCCGTGGTCACCAGGACCCAGTCCTGAATGCCGAATCTGCAGCCCTCGAGAAGGTGAGCACTCTGCAGCCACCACAGAAGAGACACCCTGGCCCTGGGGGATAGGGTGATTAACCGATGCATCTGAAGATGTGATCCGGACCATTTGTCCAGTAAGTCCCATTGAAAGGTCCTCGCATGGAACCTGCCGAAGGGAATGGCCTCGTACGATGCCACCATCTTTCCCAGGACTCGAGTGCAGTGATGCACTGACACCTGTTTTGGTTTTAATAGGTCCTTGACCAGTGTCATGAGTTCCTGAACCTTCTCTATCGGGAGATAAACCCTTTTCTGGCCTGTGTCCAGAATCATGCCCAGGAAGGACAGACGAGTCGTAGGAACCAACAGCGACTTTGGAATATTCAGAATCCAGCCGTGTTGCCGTAACACTTCCAGAGAACGTGCTACGCTGATCAGCAACTGCTCTCTTGACCTCGCTTTTATGAGGAGATCGTCCAAGTATGGGATAATTGTGACCCCTTGCTTCCGCAGGAGTACCATCATTTCCGCCATTACCTTGGTAAATACTATCGGAGCCGTGGAGAGACCAAACGGCAACGTCTGAAATTGGTAATGACAATCCTGTACCACAAATCTGAGGTACGCCTGATGAGGTGGATAAATGGGGACATGAAGGTATGCATCCTTTATGTCCAGAGACACCATAAAATCCCCCCCTTCCAGGCTTGCAATGACCGCTCTCAGCGATTCCATCTTGAACCGGAACCTTTTTAGGTACACGTTCAGGGATTTTAAATTTAATATGGGTCTGACCGAACCGTCCGGTTTCGGTACCACAAACATGGTCGAATAATAACCCTTTCCTTGCTGAAGGAGGGGAACCTTGACCACCACCTGTTGAAGATACAATTTGTGAATTGCAGTTAACACTATTTCCCTCTCTAAGGGGGAAGCTGGTAGGGCCGACTTGAGGTATCGGTGAGGGGGCATCTCTTCGAATTCCAGCTTGTATCCCTGAGACACAACATCTATTGCCCAGGGATCCAACTGTGAGTGAACCCACTTGTGGCTGAAATTTCGGAGACGCGCCCCCACCGGGCCTAGCTCCGCCTGTGGAGCCCCAGCGTCATGCGGTGGATTTAGTGGAAGCCGGGGAGGACTTCTGTTCCTGGGAACTAGCTGTGTTGTGCAGCTTCTTTCCTCTGCCCCTGCCTCTGGCAAGAAAGGACGCACCTCGGACTTTCTTGTTTTTCTGTGATCGAAGGGACTGCATTTGGTAATACGGTGCTTTCTTAGGTTGTGAGGAAACATATGGAAAAAAATTTGACTTCCCAGCCGTAGCTGTGGAGACCAGATCCGAGAGACCCTCCCCAAATAATTCCTCACCCTTGTAAGGTAAAACCTCCATGTGCCTTTCTAAGTCGGCATCACCTGTCCATTGCCGAGTCCACAGGACCCTTCTGGCAGAAATCGACATAGCATTTATTCTAGAACCTAGTAGGCTAATGTCTCTCTGAGCATCTCTCATATAAAGGACAGCGTCTTTAATATGCCCAAGGGTCATTAATATAGTATCCTTGTCTAAGTTATCAAGTTCCTCAGATAAGGTATCCGTCCATGCTGCTACAGCACTACACACCCAAGCCGACGCGATTGCCGGCCTCAGTAAGGTACCTGAATGTGTATAAATGGACTTCAGGGTAACCTCCTGTTTGCGATCCGCAGCATCTTTGAGGGTAGCCGTATCCTGTGACGGCAGGGCTACCTTCTTGGATAAGCGTGTCAAAGCTTTGTCCACCCTAGGGGATGATTCCCAGCGTAACCTGTCCGTTGGCGGGAAAGGATACGCCATAAGAATCTTTTTGGAAATCTGCAGTTTTTTATCTGGAGATTCCCAAGCCTTTTCACATAACTCATTGAGCTCGTGTGAGGGGGGAAAAGTTACCTGCGGCTTCTTTTCCCCACACATATGAACTCTCCTGTCAGGGACTGGGGTTTCCTCTGTGATGTGCAACACATCCTTAATAGCTATAATCATATAACGGATGGATTTAGCCAATTTTGGCTGTAACTTTGAATCATCGTAATCGACACTGGAGTCAGAATCCATGTTGGTATCCGTGTCAATAATTTGGGATAGTGGGCGCTTCTGAGACCCTGTCGGCCTCTGCGACATAGGATCAGGCATGGGTTGGGACCCTGACTGTCCTGAGGTTTCAGCTTTGTCTAACCGTTTATGCAAGGAATTAAAAGCAGCTTGCGAGCGAACAACTCGGAATGAGGGCCTATGTGAGGTGTGTATGGAGCAATGGCGCACAGCTGCAGTGCTGTGCGTTACCTCATGTGAAGAACGGAGTCTTCTGCCGCCGATTTCGAAGTCTTCTTTGCTTCTCATACTCACCCGGCTTCTGTCTTCCGGCTCTGCGAGGGGGACGGCGGCGCGGCTCTGGGATCGGACGACGAGGGTGAGACCCTGTGTACGATCCCTCTGCAGCTAATGGTGTCCAGTAGCCTAAAAAGCAGGACCTATCTTCAGAGAGTAGGGCTGCTTCTCTCCCCTCTGTCCCACGATGCAGGGAGTCTGTTGCCAGCAGAGCTCCCTGAAAATAAAAAAACCTAACAAAATACTTTCTTACAGCAAGCTCAGGAGAGCTCACTGAACAGCACCCAGCTCGTCCGGGAACAGATTCAAACTGAGGTCTGGAGGAGGGACATAGAGGGAGGAGCCAGAGCACACCAGAATCTAAATTCTTTCTTAAAGTGCCCATGTCTCCTGCGGAGCCCGTCTATTCCCCATGGTCCTTACGGAGTCCCCAGCATCCACTAGGACGTTAGAGAAACCATGTGGACCTTTTGACCTACTACATGTCGACCTAGTGCCCTGTCGACCTAATGCATGTCGACCAATAGTGGTCGACCTAATGACTGTCGACCTAAGTTGTGTCGACCCATACCCTCTGAAACTGCCCTCACAAAAGTCTGCAATGACCTCCTATCTGCTAAATCCAAGAGTCACTACTCTCTGCTTATTCTTCTTGACCTCTCTGCTGCTTTTGACACTGTAGACCACCCTCTCCTCCTACAAATCCTTCACTCCCTTGGTCTGCGTGATACTGCCCTCTCCTGGCTGTCCACCTAGCTCTCTGACCGTTCCTTCTCTGTCTCCTCTCATGGCTCCAGTTCCCTCTCACTTTCAATAACTGTAGGTGTCCCCAAAGGCTCTGTCCTTGGCCCTCTCCTTTTCTCTCTCTATACATCCTCCTTAGGAGATCTGATTAGCTCTTTTGACTTAAGGGCCCCATACACTAGAACGATAATGCCCGATTTAATCCGATTTCGACCTTTCGGGCCGATAAATCGGATGAAAAGTGGTAAATCGGATGTGTTTTACATCTGATCCGATGCGCGTTCCCGTGAGCATCGGATCGGAGCCTCTAGTGCTGCACTCGTGATATGTCGGATCCCGCAGGCATGGCTGGGATCACATACGATACATCGTATGCAAAAGGGCCGCATACGATGTATCATATGTGATCCTGCCGCCCAGAAAGCTGCTGGGCGGTTCAAGGGAAATCGCCTCCGACTTCAGTCTCAGACATATCGTTGTAGTGTATGAGGCCATTTACAATATCATCTCTATGCTGATGACACTCAAATCTTCCTTTCCTCCTCTTCCTCTGACCTCTCCCCTGCTCTCCTCACTCGTATCTCCAACGGCCTCTCTGCTATCTGTTTGGATGTCCCAGCGATTTCTTAAACTTAACATGTCTAAGACTGAGCTGATCATCTTCCCTCCCTCACGCATAACCTCACCTCCTACAATCTCACTATCTATAGATGGCAAGACTATCTCCTCTAGCCCCCAAGTGCGCTGTCTTGGCGTAATCCTTGACTCCTCCCTCTCCTTCACACCACACATTCAGCACCTCTCACAAACCTGTCATTTTCATCTCAAAAACATTTCCAGGATCAGACCCTTTCTCACCCAGGATGCCACTAACTCACTGGTCATCTCCAGACTGGACTACTGTAATCTCCTCCTGACTGGATTTCCTGACACATACATCTCTCCACTCCAATCTGTCCTCAATGCTGCTGCCCGGATCATCTTCCTCACCAAACGCACTACATCGATCTCACCTTTCTGACTAGCCCTTCACTGGCTCCCCTTCCCCTTCAGAATCCATTTCAAGCTTCTCACACTCACAAAGTCCTCACCCACTCCTCTCCCATTTACATCTCTGACCTTGGGGTATATTTACTAAAATTCGTATTTTTCCGAATGAGGTTAAAGTTCAATCACAAATGACATCGAAAGTGTAAAATTGCAACTTTTTGAATTTATTACGACTAATTTACTAAGCTGTCGTATTCTGCATTTTCGTATTTACCGATGTCGATGTCATTCGTATTTTTTGGCAGTGTTTTACGTGAGTGAATTGTAAAACACTGCCGACTTTAACACAATGAATCTCGGCCGGATCTGTGAGATCCGTGCTGGGCTTCATTGTGCACCTTTTCGTAAAAAATAAAACATTGTTAAAATAAAATAAAAAAAATGCGTGGGGTCCCCCCTCCTAAGCAAAACCAGCCTCGGGCTCTTTGAGACGGTCCTGGTTGAAAAAAGATGGGAAAAAAATTGACCGGGGTTCCCCCATATTTAATCAACCAGCACCGGGCTCTGCGCCTGGTCCTGGTTCCAAAAATACGGGGGACAAAAAGCGTAGGGGTCCCCCGTATTTCTGAAACCAGCACCGGGCTCCACTAGCCAGACACATAATGCCACAGCCGGGGGACACTTTTATATTGGTCCCTGCGGCCCTGGCATTACATACCCAACTAGTCACCCCTGGCCGGGGTACCCTGGAGGAGTGGGGGCCCCTTCAATCAAGGGGTCCCCTCCCTCCAGCCACCCAAGGGCCAGGGGTGAAGCCCGAGGCTGTCCCCCCCATCCAAGGGCAGCGGATGGGGGGCTGATAGCCTTTTTGCCAAAATTTGAATATTGGGGGTCATTCCGAGTTGTTAGCTCGCAAACTGCTTTTAGCAGCTTTGCACACGCTAAGCCGCCGCCTACTGGGAGTGAATCTTAGCTTATCAAAATTGCGAACGAAAGATTAGCAGAATTGCGAATAGACACTTCTTAGCAGTTTCTGAGTAGCTCCAGACTTACTCGGCATCTGCGATCAGTTCAGTCAGTTTCGTTCCTGGTTTGACGTCACAAACACACCCAGCGTTCGCCCAGACACTCCTCCGTTTCTCCAGCCACTCCCGCGTTTTTCCCAGAAACGGTAGCGTTTTTTCACACACTCCCATAAAATGGCCAGTTTCCGTCCAGAAACACCCACTTCCTGTCAATCACATTACGATCACCAGAACGAAGAAAAAACCTTGTAATTTCGTGAGTAAAATACCTAACTGCATAGCAAATTTACTTGGCGCAGTCGCACTGCGGACATTGCGCATGCGCATTAGCGACTAATCGCTCTGTTGCGAGAAAAAAATACAGAGCGAACAACTCGGAATGACCCCCATTGTTTTTAGTAGCAGTACTACAAGTCCCAGCAAGCCTCCCCCCGCAAGCTGGTACTTGGAGAACCACAAGTACCAGCATGCGGTGGAAAACCGGGCCCGCTGGTACCTGTAGTACTACTACTAAAAAAATAACCCAATAAAAACACAAGACACACACCTTGAAAGTAAAAGTTTAATTCATACATCCACACCTCCAAACATACATACTTACCTATGTTCACATGAGGGTCGGTCCTCTTCTCCATGTAGAATCCATGGGGTACCTGTGGGAAATATTATACTCACATAATCCAGTGTAGATCGGTCCTCTTCTGTTCTATTTGTAATCCACGTACTTTGCAAAATAAAAAAACGGACACCCGACCACGCACTGAAAGGGGCCCCATGTTTTCACATGGGACCCCTTTCCCCGACTGCCAGGAACCCCCCCTGACTTCTGTCTAAGAGGGTTCCTTCTGCCAATCAGGGAGCGCCACGTCGTGGCACCCTCCTGATTGGCTGTGTGCTCCTGTAGTGTATGTCAGGCAGCACACGGCAGTGATACAATGTAGCGCCTATGCGCTCCATTGTAACCAATGGTGGGAACTTTGTGGTCAGCGGTGAGGTTACTTTCGGTCAACCGCTGACCACAAAGTTCCCACCATTGGTTACAATGGAGCGCATAGGCGCTACATTGTATCACTGCCGTGTGCTGCCTGACATACACTACAGGAGCACACAGCCAATCAGAAGGGTGCCACGACGTGGCGCTCCCTGATTGGCAGAAGGAACCCTCTTAGACAGAAGTCAGGGGGGTTCCTGGCAGTCGGGGAAAGGGGTCCCATGTTGGACTTGTAGTACTGCTACTAAAAACAATATTCAAATTTTGGCAAAAAGGCTATCAGCCCCCCATCCGCCGTCCTTGGATGGGGGGGACAGCCTCGGGCTTCACCCCTGGCCCTTGGGTGGCTGGAGGGGGGGGACCCCTTGATTGAAGGGGCCCCCACTCCTCCAGGGTAACCCGGCCAGGGGTGACTAGTTGGGTATGTAATGCCAGGGCCGCAGGGACCAATATAAAAGTGTCCCCCGGCTGTGGCATTATGTATCAGGGCTCTGCGCCTGGTCCTGGTTCCAAAAATACGGGGGACAAAAAGCGTAGGGGTCCCCCGTATTTTTGGAACCAGGACCAGGCGCAGAGCCCGGTGCTGGTTGATTAAATATGGGGGAACCCCGGTCAATTTTTCCCCCATATTTTTTCAACCAGGACCGGCTCAATGAGCCCGGGGCTGGTTTTGCTTAGGAGGGGGGACCCTACACATTTTTTTTGGGCAAATTTAACACTTTCCCAACCCTTCCCACTGATAAACATGCACGGATCTCATGGATCCGTGCATGCCTATCAGAACACGGTAAAAAAAAGCAGGTCTGTTTTATTTTAGCACTTTTTCACGATTGGTATTTTTTCACGGCAGTGTTTGGCTATTGTCGGCAGTGTTTGTGAATTACACTTTTTAGTAACTGACCGAGTTCTACCAAATTACAGGCGTATTTGACCGATGGTGTATTCATTCGTATTTTTTTTCTTGGACTTCCAAAAAAATACGAATGCCCTCATCACTGCCGTGATTTGAGTTTAATAAATTCCCGAGATGACACTTTGAAGAAAAAACACCATCTCGGTCAAAATCGGGACCTTAGTAAATATACCCCCTTATCTCCCTTTATACTCCTGCCCGTCCTCTTCACTCTGCTAATGCACGCTGCCTCTCCTGTCTTCTGATTACCTCCTCCCACTCCTACCTCCAAGATTTTGCACGTGCTGCTCCCTTTTTCTGGAATTCTTTCCCTCTCCCCCTCAGACTCTCCACCTCTCTACAAAATTCCAAACGGGCTCTCAAGACCCACTTCTTCCCCAAACCCAGCCAAATCTCATCCTAAGCCTTCTGTGGCCCACGCTCACTTTCTACCCCATCTGTGTCACTTCTGTCTGTGTGCCCCTCCCCTTTAGAATGTAAGCTCTCACGAGCAGGGTCCTCTTTCCTCATGTGCTTTTATGTCTCTTACTTAATTTATCTTCTTTTCAATACTTCCTTTGATGGCAATAAATCCTTCGGTTTTCTGCCCCCCTGATAAGTCACTGTCTTCGTGTTTTGCTTATTTGTTTACACTGTAATCGGGCGCTGTGGATCCCATGTGGCGCCATATAAATAAAGGATAATAAAAATAATAATAATTGACAAACTGCTGTTCATTACTGTACTATTTGCAGATTTATTTTTTAATTTGACAAAAACATCAACAAGGCAAACGAAATGTGTTTGACGCACTTGTGGAGTAGGCGTGGTGGAACATGTGGCGAGCTAAACAGATTTTTTGTAAACAGTTTATTAAGGTATTCTTTATTATTCAAAATGAAGAAACTTAATTCCCTTTTAAAAAAAATAAAGTGTTTCGCTAATGCGGACGTGCTGTGCGCTACTCTTTACAAAGTATACACGCCTTCCAAATACATTGTAACAATTATGGGTCTGAGCCACAGCTAAACCAAAAACAGCAAGTAACTGTGCACCTGGGAAAATCATATTGCACTCCGGGAGGAAAACGGGTGGGGGGCAGATGTAACATGTGCAGAGAAAGTTAAGGTGCCCACACACGAGAACAACTGATCAGATGCTGACGGGATGACCACAACGATTTGGTCAAAATCGATCGATATGACACCATACCTTCCCTGCAGGAAGAGGATGAGCTTAACGAGCAGCAGGACCGCGCATCGGATCGTTATGGAACACTGGACGATATGCACTTTTCCGTAACGATTTATCGCTAAGATGCGTCTAAATCGTTCCATTTTCCCTAAAATCGTTATAGTGTCTGGGCATTTAGGAGGGGCGTGTCCAAATTCCAATCTAAACTGCAATGCAAGAATTGCTGGCTACATGCAGAAGCAGACAGTATTTACCCTGCATGCAATAACATAATTAATGTATTTGCACCCCTTGTATTGCAACATGGTTTGTTCCAGATATAAAGTTACTTGCAGAATCAGACACTGTACTAAACCTTGGAGAATGATAAAGTGGACAGAGATAAAGTACCAGCCAATCAGCTCCTAACTGCCAAGTTACAGGCTGTGGGGTATATTCAAATGAAGTCGGATCCATTCCGACAACCCCTATTCAAATCTCATCTCAATTCGACTTTTTCAAGTCGAATTGAGATGAGGGCCCCAGAGGTGGATAGAGGTGGGGGGAGGGGGGGGGGGAGCCGCAGGGAGACCAGCGGGGGACAGGTGCCAGCAGACGGAGATCAGCGCTGCAGGAGGATGTCACACAGCCGTCCGACCTCACGGCGGTGTCCATCCGGCTCCAACAAACGTGATCTCACTTGCTGGAGCTGAGTGGAAGCTGCCGTGAGCGGCGCGGCTGTGTGACATCCTGCTGTAGCGCTGGATCTTCCCTGGCTGCCCGTGGCTGACCCCCCCCATCTCCCTGCGGCTCTCCCCCCTCTCCTGCTCTAATCCCTCATGTCAGTCCGACATGTTTTTATGTCAGACTGAGATGGTCGAAAAGGGGGCAAAATCCTGTCGGTTTTGGCCCCATTTTCGACACAAGTACGTGGATCAGCAGCTATACCGCCGATCCACGTGCTTTTTGACAAGTCGAATTCATTGACTTGTCGAAAAATTTAGGGATTTATTGAATAGGTCGAATCAAGATTCGACCTTAAAAAGTCTAAAACTGCCGTCTTTTCGACAGACGGCAGTTTTCGACTTCAATTGAATATACCCCATATGTTTGAAAAATGACAGTTAGGAGCTGATTGGTTGGTACTTTATCTCTGTCCACTTACGTGGCAACTCCACTCATTGCATTTTTGTACATTATGGACCAGAGATCAGGTCAGGTCACGCACAGACACATGATGAGAGTGGGATCAGTGAGAAGCTATAGATCTATAGATACCACGGTTGGGTGAGAGATGTGACGATGGGACACTAGATTGCAGCCCATCTCTCTTTGCACAGTAAGGTAACACCTCAACAAAGCATCACCTGTTCCCCCGACACCATCGCAGGGTAGCTGGATGGAAGTCTTCCTGATGCCGGTAACAGTAACACCTTCCCACTGTTCCACCTCCTTTCCTAGTGTTTGTGAGAAGAGAGCTGTGTTACGTGGCGCTGGGTTTGCCTACCTATGGCAGCGAGTGAGGGAGGACCTGGCCAGTAGTCGGTCTCAATCTTTGGGACTTCGTTGGGCGCTGGAGCGTGGGCGGCCGGAAACTTGGAGGACTTGATGATATCATCGCAGTTGTTGGTCATTGCTGCCAAGGCAGCTGGATCTGGATAGGATTAGGTTGTAACTTAGCTCTTTGGCTCGGTGGGTAAGTTGTGTCTATGCAATGCAGAACTTCAACGTCAAACTGATGCATCACCTAACAGAGGTCCCGTGCACCAGGACAGTGTGACTCCCTCACCACCAACCAGGATCTCTCCAGCCTGAACATCCTGCTAACATCTTATATGGTCAAAGTAAGGACCTGAGATCCCAGGAGAGAACCAGGTGCAGATGTGGTCTACGGACTTCTACCATCTCTCACATGATAATAACAAAGCTGCCTTCAGATTAGTGCAATCGCACGGCTCACGCCCTATTTCATGGCAGAGACAGATCGTAACGGACGGACATGGAAGATGTGTAAATTCGCATCTGCGCTTGCGCTGTATTCAAAAGCTTGTCATTTGCTCCTGTGAGACTATGCAAGCTGTATGGATCTAGATGCAAACTAGGGGGTGAGCGGAGGCTGCCGGGGAAGGGGTACATTTATTTCCACTCTCTGATGGACACCCCCCCCCCCCCACATTCTTTGATATGTCCATGTGTCATATTTAAATACATGGACATAACCCAAACCAGCTTGACTCCGTCTAACAATGCTTCCAGTGACAGCCAATTGCTAATGGAAGACTGATTTCTCAGACAGTATGCACATTCCTTGCCGGATAATCTTGGAACGGCCTCAAAATTATGGACAAGATGTCAGTCCAGCAAATATTTGTATTGTCTGACACTCAAAGCTGTTTCTCATTTCTACTAAACATATTTCTTACTGGGATGAGGCCTCGCCCAGGGCAGCAAGTAAACATTTTACCTCAGAGACCAGTACATCGGCCAGTAACCATATACTGTCCTATACATCTGCAGTCTACAAATCTCGCACTGTCCGGGCCCCGCTGTAGGTACTGACCCCCCCTTTGTTTTGTAAAATCATTCTGCAGCTTATTAGAATAGTACTAATCAGTAGGGATCGGTAAAACAAGCCCTTATTCTCGCTACGACTTCAGTAACATAGGGGGAGATGTATCAAACTAGGAGAGAGATAAAAGTGCAGAGAGATGAAGTACCAACCAATCAGCTTCTGTTATTTTACAGGCTGTGCTGGAGAAATGACAGAAAAAGATCTCCTCTGACTCTCTCCGAGCCTTGATACACCTCCCCCATAGTTTGCACTAAATCTCAGGCGACGCAGATGATTAGGCTGTTTAGTGATGACTGATTTAAATGAGCCATTGGTTCCAGTGCAACCACCAGTTCTGTAGAACACTGCAGTGCGCTGAGTTAAGGTACCTACCCTCTATTCCAGTAACTGGGTGAGAAGAGCACGTATGTTCCTGGTGCACAGGGGGCAAATCATCAGCATTACACAGATCAATTAATAGGGGACATGCAGTTGTCAGACCAAGACCCAGGGGGGTTAGAAGATTAGTGCTGGGTGTAGAGAGGAGACAGGTCAAGCATAGCAGAGAGATAAGCACCTCGGGAGGGGGGAGGGGGCTATTGCTATTCGGAAGCTTCTATTGGTTGCATCTGAAAAGGGATGATTCCAATATGTGCTACAATGCGGAGTGTTCTGCAGAATCAGTAGATGGCGGGAATTTATAGGAAAATCTCGTTTACGACACAAATTTGTGGAATATAAGGTCTCTGCGTGCTATCACTGTCTATACTGACTGTAACTGCACTTATATACTGTAGGGAGCATTTTTGTGAAGGTGCTCTAGCGCTCTCTGGTGGTGAGTTGTGGCAGCACACGTGGTATGGATGGTAGCGAGAAGAGTAGTGCCCAGCCAATGGGTGAGGGAAAGACGCAGAGATCGGACACAGGGCAGTGGAGGAGAAGTTGCTGATTTGGGTGCAGGAAACAAGGAAAAGTGGCTAGAAGCGTTTTGTGGGAGGACTCCACGCGGTACTTACTGAGGAGGGAGTTTGGCGAGGCGATGAGTGAAATGGGCACACAGTGGATGGACACACAACACGTCATAAAACAGAATAGAACAAGACAAGGTTACAGAAGTACAAGAGCGGGCGGGAGGAGCTCAGCCATTTACTGAGGGAAGGTTATGGCATTATAGGAATAATATATGGGGTTGGATCATAGGGTCGACTATGTTTAAGTCAACAGTCATTAGGTCGACCACTATCAGTCATCAATAAGTAGGTCGACACACGTTTAGGTCGACACGTATGGAAGGTTGACAGGTGCATTAGGTCGACATGGTCTAGGTCAACAATCAAAACGTCGACACAGTTTTTGAGATTTTGGAGGGGGGGGGGGGTTTGAACCAAATTTTGTTCTGGGATCACCGACAGTTGAAATGCGTCTGCTCACCACAGTTCGGGCACTCTATGTCCACTTGGATAGAGGAGGTATGAAAAGGTTCTAAAACCCCCAAATCCCCACAAAAAAGCTGTGTAGACCTTTTCACTGTCCACCTAGCCAATGTCGATTTAACGCACACGTCGACCTTCCATACCTGTCGACCTAATCATGTGTCGACATATAGTCAGTGTCAACCTACTTACTGTCGACCAATAGTGGTCGACCTAATGAATGTCGACCTAGACAGTGTCGACCAAAAGACCGGATACCATAATATATATGTATTTTGTGTCAGTAAATTCCTCGCCCTGTTATCCCGGGCTGGCACCTCTTATGGTACTTTACTGTGTGCCGTAGTGGTCTCTGGGGATTATTGCTGAGTGGGGACAGAACGTCAGGCTGCGGGAACTGCGTCGGCAGCCTGAAGCTTCGTAATAATGTAACAAGAGGTCTGGAAGGAAGAGCTTCTGCTAGCTAAGGACCCACAGTGAAATGAATAACACTGTAACTTAAGGTCTTTCTGACATGCATCCCAGAGCATAGGCCTTGAGTGGCGGCACTGCTATAAGACAACGGGAATGGACCCCGGTCTCCTGTAGATGTATACGTCTCTCTGGCATCAATGGAAGAAGCGTGCTGTTGCTGTAAGCCTGAGTAGCTGATGGGGTCACCAGCCAGAAAGTGGACATGCAGAGAGCCAAGAGCACACAGCAGAGGACGGGCAGAGACACCAGGGATGCAGAGGGAGGCTTACCGTGCTGCTTGTAGATGGGAGGCTTCCGGTACAAGTTGATTCCTTGGTCTGTGGAAGGGGAATAAATATCAATTAGTGGAGAACAGCAGGAGCGCAGAGGAGACAATGACACCAACAACAGGGCCTGAAGGTAGATGGAGAATGAGACACACAATGACACGGGCTGGAAGTCGGGTTAATCATTGGGGTGTTCCACCATGATCCCCGTATACAAACAACATACAGCTGATGGGAACGGAGGCACAGGTCCGTAGAAGTGCAGGGAACCCCACATTATTATAACAGCGATGAAGACGTTGTGTTACTATATCTAAAAAAGTCAAATAGTAAGATGGTGACAGTAATGGGAATCTATGGCGCAATGACGGGACAATGGCACCAGCGGAGGTGCCTACAGAACCCTCCTACTGGGACACCGTATATAATCGCACAGCTCCAGGGAACGGTGTACGTACATTAACACCCAACATTTATGAAAGCAAAAATCTTGACGAAATAAGCAATGTTCCCGTTCCACCCAAGCACGCCCACTTCCTACCCAATCACAATCACTTCAGGGTAAGCACAGTCCCTCGAGGGAAGAGGTAAATAAGCTGGGAGATATGTATAAAGACGAGAGGCCAAGTCACAATCTTTTCTGTTGCACTCTTCCATATCAGCGGTGAGATTCTACGTCCCACGGGCGTGAATCCGGGCACACTGCTGTCCAAGGCTCACAGGTGCGGGA
This sequence comes from Pseudophryne corroboree, assembly GCF_028390025.1. NCBI lineage: Eukaryota > Metazoa > Chordata > Amphibia > Anura > Myobatrachidae > Pseudophryne > Pseudophryne corroboree. The sequence goes on along the minus strand of NC_086446.1, from coordinate 776,286,316 downwards.
CATTGGTTAAATAAAAGTTAAGCTTAAATGAACAAATATGTTGAGAGTCTATATTTTGAAAGCAGCCAAAATTGTAATAGAATTATATTTATGGAGCAGCTTTTACCGCTGATCACTGGAGTTTATATGTTCTCCCCGTGTTAGTGTGGGTATTCCTAGAGGCTCCCGTTTCTTCCCACACTCCATAGACATGCAGGCAGGTGTAATGGCTTCTGACAAAATATGTAACCCTAGTGTGTGTGTGTATACATGTGATAGGGAATATAGGACCTGATTGCTCGCTAGCTATTTTTTGCAGCGCTGCGATCGGATAGTCACCGCCCACGGGGGAGTGTATTTTCGATTTACAAGTGTGCGATCACATGTGCAGCCGAGCGGTACAAAAACATTTTGTGCAGTTTCTGAGTTGCCCAGAACTTACTCAGCCGCTGCGATCACTTCAGCCTGTTCGTGTCCGGAATTGACGTCAGACACCCGCCCTGCAAACGCTTGGACACGCCTGCGTTTTTCCAACCACTCCCAGAAAACGGTCAGTTGCCACCCACAAACGCCCTCTTCCTGTCATTCTTCTTGCGATCCGCTTTGTACCCGTACAACGCGCCTGCGTATTGCGTAGCATATGCATGCGCAATTCTGACCTGATCGCAGCGCAGCAAAAAAACCTAGCGTGCGATCAGGTCTGAATGACCCCCCTAGAATGTAAGCATCACTGGGGCAGGGGCTGATGTGACTGATACACTCTCTGTAATGTCTGTGTGTGTTGGTATTGTGTGAGTGTACATGTGACAGTGAAGGTAGGAGTGGGTGGGGGCTCTGGTGGAGGGGCATGGCCTAGCGCAGCGACCCCCGGTTTCATCATCTTGGGGGGCGTTACCATCACTCCCCGAGCAGCCCCCGGCTACACCCTGCATTGATAGATGCTGTGCGCAGTGATCACCGGCTCTACCAATCTGCCCCCCCCCCCCCCCCCCCTCCGGGACACTGTATCCCGCGGGAGGGACTGCAGGACAGTGTCCAATTGAATATAGAGTGTAAGCACCACTGCGGCAGGGGCTGATGTGAGTGACTGAAACACTCTCTGTAAAGCTCTGTGCAATATCTGTGTGGCAGCTGCATAACAGGACGGCTGTATGCCCAGTACCAGCCCCGCCCCCTGAGCTCATGGCGCAACACAGCGGGGGCGGAGCCGCCAGCTGCATAGACTGCAGGGTCCATGTCTGGCGCGTGCAAAGTACGGCACTGCAGCAGAGATACTGGCTGCAGGGTGCCGTTCCAAGCACCATGCTAGCCAGAAGCAAGGCCCGTGGGGCAGCAACGGTGCCGTCCCCCAGGGCCATGTGCTCTGTACAGTGGCCCTGTTCGCTCACCCCTAGTTACGGCCCTGCTGTGCTCTATATAAGTAACTGATAATAAAAAACTGAGTTAACACCCACAAATTACCATGGCGATGGATAATGGCTTTCTTTGGTTACTAAGCAACAGGATTATACAAAACAGCGTCCTAGTTTAATACAGCAAATAAATGCCTCCAGATCAAGGCTATATGGAATGAGTTAATGTCTCTCTCTCTCTCTCTATATATATATATATATATAACTTTCCTAAGCCACAAGCACTCTACATCCCTATCCCTATACTGTGATGTAGTGTTGATGTACTCTAAACCTAGCTCTAAATCTGCTCACCCCACCCTTCAAAGTGAAAAATGACACCCTCTCTCTGGATCTACTGCTGTAAATGAATCATTGGTTCTATGGACTAAATACAAATTACATTTGTCCAAGAGAGGAAAAAGAACCGAAGGAAGATACAACAGATCTTCAATGGGTGCGAAACGCGTGAGTTTCTTGTTTCCTGCATACATTATAAAAGGAATAATGCATTCCCCACTGTATATTATATGGATATTAGAAGTCACTGTAGTCCATATTTGCCTACTGTATTGGAATTTCTGGGATCTCTGAAGGACTTCAGGGAAAGCAGACCAGACTCATGGATCCTGCCCACTTCTCCACCTGATAACTCATGGCCACGATGATACAATTATGGCAAAGCATCACTGTGGCCCTGTAAGGCAGCGATGGCATAACTCACGGTGATACGCCCCCGCGCCTCTTACTTGGCCATCTGGAGATCGTAAGTATAAAGTCGACAAATATTCAATAGTCCTGTGATACTGTACATGCGCTTTTAAATTAAACTTAATCATGCAACTGATCATGGAGTAAATTCAAGGAACACCCCAAAAGAATCTTGCATTTAGAGATTAAAAATCCACTTTTGTATCACCATAGAAACAGATCTATTACTACGCACCAATGAGTTATACAGTAAATGAGATGGAAACTTTACACAAGGGAGGGACCACTTCTAATATATAGAATCTGTACATTGCTCCCATTATCACAGCATTTGCATAAATCACATTTAACTCCAAAGGACAAAGATCTGCAAAATAACTCAGGTGTATCACTGTCTACCAGATAAATGTGAAACGCGTGAGTTTCAGTATTTCCCTTATCATGACTTACAAAACTCTCCTTCTGTAAAATACAACAAATCCACAACTTTCCTCCATGATCACACAATAGCCAATTAATTTATCAACCCAAAACGTTTTAACCTAATTAATATTCATAACAACTAAAATGTCAGTGATAACATCACATCCTGTGTTACTGGGTCAACTAAATGATTGACCTTATTACAAATACAATACCTCTAGGACTGGAAAAGGATAAAACAATAGGAGATTCTATAGAGAACCATATTCCATCTTCCCATGACTTTAGTTTTTTAGTTAGTACATGACCTCCTGCAGATGTTCAGAAAGCACTTTATATCCTATCACACTGGGGGTTTTGTGGTCCTTTGGATAAATGTCACTAGAAACTTTAAGATGCTCAATTTGGTGAAGCAATAGATTTATTTCAACCTTATTAACTATGTCAATATATAAAAAGGATTTTCTACTTAATTTATTCTATAAATAAAATTTCAATCCCATCAGGGATTTCCAAGAAGTTTTCCATGGGATTAAAACACTGATTTTTTTTTTTACCCTACTTTTTTCATATTACGCCACTTTTCCTAATTGTTTCCTGTGGTTTCAACTACTGCGGATTCAGGGGAGTGCGAATGTGACAAGTCCAAGACACAGAGAGATGAGGCCCCTCGCGGCAGACAAGACAATGGACATAGAACAGATCACGCTCCAACAACTCTACAGGCGGACAGGACATGGAGACATAGACGGTACCAGCTCCTACCTGGAACATGGAAATGTTTAGGGGTCTGAGCGAATGTTGGCGTTACAGGGCGACTGTCTGGCCGATAGGGGAGAGGGGAGTTCCTGTCGCTGGGTGGCTCATTGCCTCCAATGAGAAGAATGAACAGAAATGATAAGAGAGCAGAAAAAAAGGAGGAAACGGTAACAAAATAATAGGAAAAAAAAAACCTCTAATCCAACAGGAAGAAAAGAAAAATCAGACATAAAAAGTTTATAAACACAAGTGCAGCAGCATTATATTGTAACAGGCGGTGGTATATTCATTCTTCCGCATGGTGATGTAGATGGTATAATCGGTGATATCAGTGTGTTCTGAATTAGGGCTGCGAGTGCAGGGTGACATGGACTGAGGAGGTCTGTAACGGTGCTCAGTATATATGTGTACGTCATTCGTTGTGAGATCGAGCAGATTAGTTTATATTAGTAACTGTTACCCCTCCCATTTGCATCGTGCAGGACTTACGGTTCACAGACCATTCGGACTTGACTAATTGCGCTCGAACAATGTTCCACTATGTTCTGTCAAACCCAATCAATTCCCACTGAAGACCTGACGAAAGTCATCCATGCATTTGTAGCATCACGCCTAGACTACTGCAATGCCCTCTACCTGGGTCTCCCAGCAGAAGAATTGCACCTCCTGTATATGGTACAAAATGCAGCTACCAGGCTATTAACCAACCAGCCCCATTCCACCCATTCTCTACGCCCTCCGCTGGCTGCCTGTAACATCGTCTTGAAGATTGGCTTACTGACTTTCAAAACCCTACATGACCAGGGCCCAAGGTACCTGAAGCAGCTTCTGATACCATACTACCCCGCTCGCTTACTGCCATCTGTAGATGAAGGACTATTAACAGTACCTAGAATCTCCCATAATTCATCTGGGGGTCGAGTTTAGTCATGCAGCTCCAACTCTATGGAACTCTTTGCCCCGCACAGTGCGAGAGGCCGCAACTATAGAATCCTTCAAGACACACAATCAAGTTTTCCTGCGTACCCGGCATTTCCTTACTGTCCCTTTAGTATGTCCATGCTCTCTGTATTTTCTAAAAAGCTTTTCTGTACATCATTGTTTCTATACTGTATTATGTTCATTCTATCTGTTAAAGGGGCAGACCAGATGGGCAAGGTGCAGACTAGATGGGCCAAGTGGTTCTTATCTGCCGTCCAATTCTATGTTTCTATGTTAAGCGCCTCAAACCCTACTGTAGGAAGAGCGCTATATGAATAAAATTATTATTATCAGTATTATTAAATCCCCCCCAAAAAAACTCGATGTTGGCAGCTTAAATTGTAACTACACCGACAATAAAACAAAAAACGAAGTTGTAATTATTTGTATGTGGCATTATCATATTCACTAAGATCTTCTTATAACGATCTCACGCTGATCTAGTTTCTGTTTGCTAGGCGATCCGAGAGGGTGACAATTCCCCCCTCACTCCGTAAACCTCATCTTAGTTTGGAAGGGACATTGACAATCCCTTGAACAAACAGCAAAGCGCCAACTTTATGGGGAAATGGCCTACCTGAGATGCTTAAATGTGATGGACACAGTGGAGAGGACACCTCCATGGCAGCGTTACCTAGGTGACGCAACACCCCGGAGCATTTTATGCTCTATGCAAAATTGGACGTGGTAGGAACTAGGCCTCAGGATGGATACGTGGTATCGTAAGTTATAACTAAGAGGATAGATCTCCTACGTGAGAATAGATGTTGGGATAGGGGGCTGGAGGTAAAGTACTGATGACCCAGCAGTCTCACACCGAGTACATACTGTATATAGGGGAGTTATCAATATAATAAATTCTCCACAAAATTACAGATCAAGCGGGACAACATTTGTGCAGTCTGTCAATGACCACGTACATTGACTGACGCGTTTCACTACTCTCCCAGCATTGGATAGATCCCGAAAAGATGCCGACCACATATATTGTGCGATTTATGGCCGATTAGGTCTAAAACGTCTCCATCGTTGGCCATTAGAATCACGGCACCTATAAGCGCCGTTAATCTGACCAAACTGGACGGATAAAAGCTGGCATCCCATTGGATGTTTTATCCATTGCTCTCTACAATATGTTACTATATATATATATCCCCAATAATAGAAAGCTAATACAGCAGCAATACAAAACGAGAAAGAATAACCTACAGAAATGAAAATTAAAAGTAGCAGTTTAAAAAAGGCCACTGACTTGTAAGGTCACAGCGCCCCCGTCTGGGCGCTCAGCCTCCATGCTTTGGCTTTAGGATGGTATGGCCTCTGGCCCCATATCATGCAAGATTTTGCTATATAAGAGTAATAGACAGATGCAGAAATGTGAAGTTCTCTGTATGGCAGGAGATTGTTTCATGCAGCGAATGCAGGGATGCGCGGAAGTAAGGAAATTATACATGTAACGGCTGTGACAAAGGGAAGACTTTATTATATACTAAATTAGGGAAAATATTACTTATACGGAATAAAGTACTGTGTACTGTCCCAACTGCATGGCATGGCACAATAGCCAGCGATCTAAAGGGCTATAAACCAAAAACCACTCAGGATTACAGGCCGTATTATACAATAGTAACCATAAGAGCTGGGAAACACAGTGCAATAAAAATCACTATTTGTAATGGTCTGTTAGCTGTTGCAAAGGGATGGTGATGTACCTTGGGCGCCTACCCTTTCTGTGGACTTATGAGAGGGCCAAAACAATGGTCACCTTATAATACTGGTAGAAGTATATGTGCGAGTGTGATTAGAAAACTGATAACGTACAGTGCAATAATAAAATTAACACATAATTTAATACACAATTACATAAAACAACTTAAAAGCGTACCAATAAGGTAAGCTAGGAGCCACAGGTGTTAAATAGGGCAGGGTGGTCCAACCAGTGAGGTAGCTGAGGAGCCGCAGGTGTTTATGATAAGCAGGGTGGTCCAGACTTCACCCTGCTCTGGCTCCCAAGTTTACCACAGGTCGGTGTCAGATGGATGAACAATCGAAGTTCCTTCTTTGGTCCAGTAGCCGTAGATCAGATAGCCAACGCATCTGGACCACCCTGCTTATCATAAACACCTGCGGCTCCTCAGCTACCTCACTGGTACGTTTCAGCTTTGTTTGAACAAAATTATACGAGTATTGTCATCCATCCGGGGATACCGACCCATTATTAAGCTTAGGAGCCAGAGCAGGGTGAAGCTTGGGCCACCCTGCCCTATTTAACACCTGCGGCTCCTAGCTTACCTTATTGGTACGCTTTTAAGTTGTTTTATGTAATTGTGTATTAAATTATGTGTTCATTTTATTATTGCACTATACGTTATCAGTTTTCTAATCACACTCGCACATATACTTCTACCAGTATTATAAGGTGACCATTGTTTTGGCCCTCTCATAAGTCCACAGAAAGGGTAGGCGCCCAAGGTACATCACCATCCCTTTACATTTGTATTTTTGGGGGAAAGAAGGAAAACCCTGTAGGTGTATCCCAGGCTGCCTTTGTTCCCTTCTAGCGCCCAATAAGTTTTCCCACACCTTGCAAGTACTCTGTTAGCTGTTGCTGTTGCCTTCTGTCTAACACTGCTTGTTCCTCCTGGTTAATATGGGTTGTGACAAAAAATAATCTTTTATTAATTCCTCATTATCCCAATCCTTCAAGTCTACCTGTTGTATATACGCTGAAACATAAAATTGCTGGAAAGAACAACTAATGCATACAAAAGTAGGTAAAATTAAAACAAAATACAAGGATTGAATTCATTTAAATTTTACCAGTTCATTTATTCTCAACAAAGCCAATTTGCTGGCAGAGCAAAAAATATAGGATTTTAATTACCTACCGGTAAATCCTTTTCTTGTAGTCCATAGAGGATACTGGGAATCCATTTAGTACCATGGGGTATAGACGGGTCCACTAGGAGCACTTTGAGAAATTGATAGTGTGCGCTGGCTCCTCCCTCTATGCCCCTCCTACCAGACTCAGTCTAGGAAACTGTGCCCGAGGAGACGGACATACTTTGTGAGAGCTATAGATAAGGATAGTGGTGAGATTACGAACCAGCACAACCATAACAAGAGGAAAGCCATACTAACCAAACTTGAAACAGGAACAGCAACAGCTGAACAAACCAGAATACTTAACCAAGTAACAGTGCAGGAAGAACGAAGCACCGGGTGGGCGCCCAGTATCCCCTACGGACTACGAGAAAAGGATTTACTGGTAGGTAATTAAAATCCTATTTTCTCTTATGTCCTAGGGGATACTGGGAATCCATTTAGTACCATGGGGAAGTACCAAAGCTCCCAAACCGGGTGGGAGAGTGCTGAGGGTCCTGCAGAACAGATTGACCAAACTGAAGGTCCTCAGAGGCCAAAGTATCGAACTTGTAGAACTTAGCAAACAAGTTCGAACTTGACCAAGTAGCTGCTTGGCAGAGCTGTAAAGCCGAGACACCCCGGGCAGCCGCCCAAGAAGAACCCACCGACCTAGTAGAGTGGGCCTGTACAGATTTTGGAACCGACAAACCTGCCGTGGAATAAGCATGCTGGATAGTGAGCCTGATCCAGCGTGCAATTGACTGCTTTGAAGCAGGACACCCAATTTTATTGGGATCATAGAGAACGATCCGATTTCCTGTGACGAGCTGTTCTCTTCACATTCACCTTCAAAGCCCTCACAACATCCAAAGACTTTGAAGTAGCAGAGGTGTCCGTAACAACCGGAACCACAATAGGTTGGTTATGTGAAACGCAGACACCACCTTAGGAAGAAATTGCTGACGAGTTCTGAGTTCAGCTCTGTCCTCATGGAAAATCAGGCAGGGGCTCTTGTGAGACAACGTCCCCAGCTCCGATACACGTCTTGCTGAAGCCAAGGCCAACAGTGTGACGATCTTCCACATAAGGTACTTTACGTCAACCTCCTGTAACGGTTCCAACCAGTCCGATTGGAGGAACCGCAGCACCAAGTTGAGATCCCAAGGTGCCGTGGGAGGCACAAAGGGAGGTTGGCTGTGCAGAACACCTTTCAAGAAAGTCTGGACCTTAGTGAGAGAAACCAATTGTTTCTGAAAGAAAATAGACAAGGCTGAAATCTGGACTTTTATGGGGCCTAGGCGTAGGCCCGCATCCACTCCCCACTGCAGAAAAAGCAGGAAACGTCCCAGATGAAATTCCACCGCAGAATATTTTCTGCTCTCACACCAAGAGACATATTTCCTCCAGATACGGTGGTAATGTTTAGACGTTGCCCCCTTCCTGGCTTGGATCATAGTTGGGATGACCTTATCAGGAATCCCTCTCCTGGCTAGAATCATCCGTTCAACTTACATGCCGTTAAACGTAGCCGCATTAAGTCTTGATAGACGAACGGCCCTGTTGCAGAAGATCCTCACGAAGAGGTAGAGGCCATGGATCTTCGAGCAGCATCTCGATAAGATCCGCATACCAGGCCCTTCGTGGCCAGTGAGCAATGAGGATTGCTTGAACCTTTTCCATTTTTAGTATTTTTGGAATTCTTGGGATCAGAGGAAGTGGAGGAAACACGTACGCCAGCTGGTAGACCCACGGAGTTGTCAGAGTGTCTACCGGCACTGCTTGTGGGTCCCTCGATCTGGAACAATACCGCTTGAGCTTCTTGTTGAGTCAAGAAGCCATCATGTCGATTTGTGGATATCCCCACCGACGTGTGTCAACACCAGAACACCTCCGGGTGAAGGCCCTACTCCCCCCGGGTGCAGGTCGTATAGGCTGAGGAAGTCTGCTTCTGAGTTGTCTACTCCCGGAATGAAGCCTGCCGACAAAACCACGGCGTGTTTTTCCGCCCAGAAGAGAATTCTTGACACCTCTGACATTGCTGCTCTGCTTTTTGTTCTGCCCTGTCGGTTTATGTACGTTACCGCTGTCACATTGTCTGACTGGACTTGAATGGCCTGATTCCGAAGAAGAGATGAGGCCTGCAGAAGGGCGTTGCAGATAGCCCTGAGTTCCAGGATGTTTATTGGAAGGACGACTTCCTGACTTCATAATCTTCCCTGAAACTGCACCCCCTGGGTGACTGCTCCCCAACCTCTGAGGCTTGCGTCTGTGGTTAGCAGAATCCAATTCTGAATCCCGAACCTCCCACCCTCAACGAGGTGAGAAGTCTGTAGCTACCACAGAAGGGAGATCCTGGCTCTTGGCGACAGACGAATCCTCAGGTGCATGTGAAGATGCGATCTGGACCATTTGTTCAACATATCTAGCTGGAATGGCCTCGCATGAAACCTACCGTACTGAAGCGCCTTGTAAGAGGCCACCATTTTCCCCAGAAGGCGACTGCACAGATGCACCAAGATCCGGGTTGGCTTCAGGAGAGCCTGAACCATCGACTGGATAACCATAGCCTTTTCCAAGGAAAAGAACACTCTCTGAGACTCTGTGTCCAATATCGTTCCCAGGAAAGGAAGCCTCTGTGTTGGTTCCAGGTGAGATTTTGTTAGGTTCAGAATCCACCCGTGATCCAGGAGTAGTCTGGTTGAGAGGCCAATGCTGTCCAACAACAGCTCCCTGGACGGTGCCTTTATCAGAAGGTCGTCCAGGTACGGAATTATGTTCCCTCCCTGTTTGCAGAGTAGAAACATCATCATTGCCATCACTTTGGTGAAAACTCTCAGTGCCATGGAGAGAACAAATTGCAGGGCCTGGAACTGGTAGTGACAGTCCTGCAGTGCAAATAGTAGATAAGCCTGATGAGGCAGCCAGATCGGAATGTGAAGGTACGCATCCTTGATATCCAGAGACACTAGGAATTTCCTCTCCTCCAGACCTGAGATCACCGCTCTCAGAGACTCCATCTTGAATTTGAATACTCGTAAGTACGAGTTCAATGACTTGAGGTTCAGAATCGGCCTCACCGAACCGTCCGGTTTTGGTACTACAAACAAGTTGGAATAGTACCCCTTGTTTTGCAGATGAGGTGGAACTGGAACAATGACCTGGGTCTGTACCAGTTTTTGAATAGCGTTCTGTAAAGTTATACTTACCTCTTGTGAAACTGGTAAGCCTGATTTGAAGAATCTGTGAAGTGGGAGCTCCTGGAACTCCAGTCTGTGGCCCTGGGAAATAAGATCTATGACCAAGGGATCCTGGCACGATGTTGTCCAGATGTAACTGAAGAATTGTAGTCGGGCTTCCACCTGCCAGTCTTCCAGGCATCTCGGTCCACCGTCATGCTGAAGGCTTTGAGGAAGCAGAGCTTGAGCCCTGTTCCTGTGAACCGGCAGTTGCTGGTTTGCGTGGTTTACCTCTAGTGCCTCTGGTGGCAGTAGAAGAACCTCTGGACTTGCCCCTAAACTTGGCAGTCCGAATGGACTGTAAATTGGGTCCTGAGTAGGCCTTCCTAGCTGGGGGACCTGCAGAAGGAAGGTATGTGGACTTATCCGCAGTAGCTTTGGAGATCCATTTGTCTAGTTCATCTCCAAATAAGGCCTCGCCAGTTAAAGGTAGGCCTTCCACGCCTTTCCTGGAGTCCGCATCCCCTGTTCACTGGCGTAGGCATAGACCCCTGCGTGCAGACACTGCCATAGCTGTAGTGCGTGCATGAAGCAAACCTATATATTTAATGGCTTCCACCATAAAGTTTGCAGAGTCCTGTATATATTGCAGGAGCAAAACAATCTCCCCTTGAGGTAAGGTATCTGACCCCTCAATTAGGTTACCCAACCATTTAGCAATTGCTTGCTATAGTGGGTCTCTGGGCCACCCCCGCAGCTGTATATAAAGATTTGAGCGCAGTCTCAATCTTGCAGTCAGCTGCCTCTTTCAGGGAGGCTGCACCCGGGACAGGAAATACAATTTTCCGTGAGAGCCTGGATACTGATGCATCCACTATTGGTGGATTTTCACATTTTTTCTTATCCTCAGGAGGAAAAGGAAAATAAGAATTTACTTACCGATAATTCTATTTCTCGTAGTCCGTAGTGGATGCTGGGGACTCCGTAAGGACCATGGGGAATAGCGGCTCCGCAGGAGACTGGGCACAAAAGTAAAAGCTTTAGGACTACCTGGTGTGCACTGGCTCCTCCCCCTATGACCCTCCTCCAAGCCTCAGTTAGGATACTGTGCCCGGACGAGCGTACACAATAAGGAAGGATTTTGAATCCCGGGTAAGACTCATACCAGCCACACCAATCACACCATATAACTTGTGATCTAAACCCAGTTAACAGCATGATAACAGAGGAGCCTCTAGAAAAGATGGCTCACTACAGCAATAACCCGATTTTTTGGTAACAATAACTATGTACCAGTATTGCAGACAATCCGCACTTGGGATGGGCGCCCAGCATCCACTACGGACTACGAGAAATAGAATTATCGGTAAGTAAATTCTTATTTTCTCTGACGTCCTAGTGGATGCTGGGGACTCCGTAAGGACCATGGGGATTATACCAAAGCTCCCAAACGGGCGGGAGAGTGCGGATGACTCTGCAGCACCAAATGAGAGAACTCCAGGTCCTCCTCAGCCAGGGTATCAAATTTGTAGAATTTTACAAACGTATTTGCTCCTGACCAAGTAGCTGCTCGGCAAAGTTGTAAAGCCGAGACCCCTCGGGCAGCCGCCCAAGATGAGCCCACCTCCCTTGTGGAGTGGGCATTTACAGATTTTTGGCTGTGGCAGGCCTGCCACAGAATGTGCAAGCTGAATTGTACTACAAATCCAACGAGCAATAGTCTGCTTAGAAGCAGGAGCACCCAGCTTGTTGGGTGCATACAGGATAAACAGCGAGTCAGATTTTCTGACTCCAGCCGTCCTGGAAACATATATTTTCAGGGCCCTGACAACGTCTAGCAACTTGGAGTCCTCCAAGTCCCTAGTAGCCGCAGGCACCACCATAGGTTGGTTCAGGTGAAACGCTGAAACCACCTTAGGGAGAAACTGAGGACGAGTCCTCAATTCCGCCCTGTCCGAATGGAAAATCAGATAAGGGCTTTTACAGGATAAAGCCGCCAATTCTGACACGCGCCTGGCCCAGGCCAGGGCCAACAGCATGACCACCTTCCATGTGAGATATTTTAACTCCACAGATTTAAGTGGTTCAAACCAATGTGACTTTTGGAACCCAAAAACTACATTGAGATCCCAAGGTGCCACTGGAGGCACAAAAGGAGGCTGTATATACAGTACCCCTTTTACAAACGTCTGAACTTCAGGGACTGAAGCTAGTTCTTTTTGGAAGAAAATTGACAGGGCCGAAATTTGAACCTTAATGGACCCCAATTTCAGGCCCATAGACACTCCTGTTTGCAGGAAATGTAGGAATCGACCCAGTTGAAATTCCTCCGTCGGCCTTACTGGCCTCGCACCACGCAACATATTTTCGCCAATGCGGTGATAATGTTTTGCGGTTACATCCTTCCTGGCTTTGATCAGGATAGGGATGACTTCATCCGGAATGCCTTTTTCCTTCAGGATCCGGCGTTCAACCGCCATACGCAGCCGCGGTAAGTCTTGGAACAGACAGGGTCCTTGCTGGAGCAGGTCCCTTCTTAGAGGTAGAGGCCACGGATCCTCCGTGAGCATCTCTTGAAGTTCCGGTTACCAAGTCCTTCTTGGCCAATCCGGAGTCACAAATATAGTGCTTACTCCTCTCCATCTTATAATTCTCAGTACCTTGTGTATGAGAGGCAGAGGATGGAACACATACACTGACCGGTACACCCACGGTGTTACCAGAGCGTCTACAGCTATTGCCTGATCTGCTGAGGAAGTCTGCTTCCCAGTTGTCCATTCCCGGAATGAACACTGCTGACAGTGCTATCACATGATTTTCCGCCCAGCGAAGAATCCTTGCAGCTTCTGCCATTGCCCTCCTGCTTCTTGTGCCACCCTGTCTGTTTACGTGGGTGACTGCCGTGATGTTGTCCGACTGGATCAACACCGGCTGACCTTGAAGCAGAGGTCTTGCTAAGCTTAGAGCATTGTAAATGGCCCTTAGCTTCAGGATATTTATGTGAAGTGATGTCTCCAGGCTTGACCATAAGCCCTGGAAATTCCTTCCCTGTGTGACTGCTCCCCAGCCTCGCAGGCTGGCATCCGTGGTCACCAGGACCCAGTCCTGAATGCCGAATCTGCGGCCCTCTAGAAGATGAGCACTCTGCAACCACCACAGGAGGGACACCCTTGTCCTTGGTGACAGGGTTATCCGCTGATGCATCTGAAGATGCGACCCGGACCATTTGTCCAGCAGGTCCCACTGGAAAGTTCTTGCGTGGAATCTGCCGAATGGGATTGCTTCGTAGGAAGCCACCATTTTTCCCAAAACCCTTGTGCATTGATGCACTGAGACTTGGCTCGGTTTTAGGAGGTTCCTGACTCGCTCGGATAACTCCCTGGCTTTCTCCTCCGGGAGAAACACCTTTTTCTGGACTGTGTCCAGGATCATCCCTAGGAACAGAAGACGAGTCGTCGGAACCAGCTGCGATTTTGGAATATTGAGAATCCAACCGTGCTGCCGCAACACTACCTGAGATAGTGCTACACCGACCTCCAACTGTTCTCTGGATCTTACCCTTATCAGGAGATCGTCCAAGTAAGGGATAACTAAAACTCCCTTCCTTCGAAGGAGTATCATCATTTCGGCCGTTACCTTGGTAAAGACCCGGGGTGCCGTGGACCATCCAAACGGCAGCGTCTGAAACTGATAGTGACAGTTCTGTACCACAAACCTGAGGTACCCTTGGTGAGAAGGGTAAATTGGGACATGAAGGTAAGCATCCTTGATGTCCCGAGACATCATGTAGTCCCCTTCTTCCAGGTTCGCAATCACTGCTCTGAGTGACTCCAACTTGAATTTGAACCTCCGTATGTAAGTGTTTAAAGATTTTTGATTTAGAATCGGTCTCACCGAGCCGTCCGGCTTCGGTACCACAACAGTGTGGAATAATACCCCGTTCCCTGTTGCAGGAGGGGTACCTTGATTATCACCTGCTGGGAATACAGCTTGTGAATGGCTTCCAAAACTGCCTCCCTGTCAGAGGGAGACGTCGGTAAAGCCGACTTTAGGAAAACGGCGAGGGGGAGATGTCTCGAATTCCAATTTGTACCCCTGAGATATCACCTGAAGGATCCAGGGGTCTACTTGCGAGTGAGCCCACTGCGCGCTGAGATTCATTGAGACGGGCCCCCACCGTGCCTGATTCTGCTTGTAAAGCCCCAGCGTCATACTGAGGGCTTGGCAGAGGCGGGAGAGGGCTTCTGTTCCTGGGAACTGGCTGATTTCTGCAGCCTATTTTCCTCTCCCTCTGTCACGGGGCAGAAAAGAGGAACCTTTTGCCCGCTTGCCCACGAAAGGACTGCGCCTGATAATACGGCGTCTTCTTATGTTGAGAGGCGACCTGGGGTACAAACGTGGATTTCCCAGCTGTTGCCGTGGCCACCAGGTCTGAAAGACCGACCCCAAATAACTCCTCCCCTTAATAAGGTAATACTTCCAAATGCCGTTTGGAATCCGCATCACCTGACCACTGTCGTGTCCATAACCCTCTACTGGCAGAAATGGACAACGAACTTAGACTTGATGCCAGTCGGCAAATATTCCGCTGTGCATCACGCATATATAGAAATGCATCTTTTAAATGCTCTATAGGCAATAATATACTGTCCCTATCTAGGGTATCAATATTTTCAGTCAGGGAATCCGACCACGCCAACCCAGCACTGCACATCCAGGCTGAGGCGATTGCTGGTCGCAGTATAACACCAGTATGTGTGTAAATACATTTTAGGATACCCTCCTGCTTTCTATCAGCAGGATCCTTAAGGGCGGCCATCTCAGGAGAGGGTAGAGCCCTTGTTCTTAAAAGCGTGTGAGCGCTTTATCCACCCTAGGGGGTGTTTCCCAACGCACCCTAACCTCTGGCGGGAAAGGATATAATGCCAATAACATTTTAGAAATTATCAGTTGTTATCGGGGGAAACCCACGCTTCATCACACACCTCATTTAATTTCTCAGATTCAGGAAAACTACAGGTAGTTTTTCCTCACCGAACATAATACCCCTTTTTGGTGGTACTCGTATTATCAGAAATGTGTAAAACATTTTTCATTGCCTCAATCATGTAACGTGTGGCCCTACTGGAAGTCACATTTGTCTCTTCACCGTCGACACTGGAGTCAGTATCCGTGTCGGCGTCTATATCTGCCATCTGAGGTAACGGGCGCTTTAGAGCCCCTGACGGCCTATGAGACGTCTGGACAGGCACAAGCTGAGTAGCCGGCTGTCTCATGTCAACCACTGTCTTTTATACAGAGCTGACACTGTCACGTAATTCCTTCCAACAGTTCATCCACTCAGGTGTCGACCCCCTAGGGGGTGACATCACTATTACAGGCAATCTGCTCCGTCTCCACATCATTTTTCTCCTCATACATGTCGACACAAACGTACCGACACACAGCACACACACACACACACAGGGAATGCTCTGATAGAGGACAGGACCCCACTAGCCCTTTGGGGAGACAGAGGGAGAGTATGCCAGCACACACCAGAGCGCTATATAACCTTATATAAGTGTTTTTCCCCTTATAGCCCTTATAGCCGCTGTATTTTTAATACTGCGCGTAATTAGTGCCCCCCTTTCTTTTTTAACCCTTTCTGTAGTGTAGTGACTGCAGGGGAGAGCCAGGGAGCTTCCCTCCAACTGAGCTGTGAGAGAAAATGGCGCCAGTGTGCTGAGGAGATAGGCTCCGCCCCCTTCTCGGCGGCCTTATCTCCCGTTTTTGTGTGTATTCTGGCAGGGGTTAAATTCATCCATATAGCCCAGGAGCTATATGTGATGCATTTTTTTTTTTGCCATCCAAGGTGTTTCTATTGCGTCTCAGGGCGCCCCCCCCCCCAGCGCCCTGCACCCTCAGTGACCGGAGTGTGAAGTGTGCTGAGAGCAATGGCGCACAGCTGCAGTGCTGTGCGCTACCTTGTTGAAGACAGGACGTCTTCTGCCGCCGATTTTCCGGACCTCTTCTGTCTTCTGGCTCTGTAAGGGGGCCGGCGGCGCGGCTCTGGGACCCATCCATGGCTGGGCCTGTGATCGGTCCCTCTGGAGCTAAATGTCCAGTAGCCTAAGAAGCCCAATCCACTCTGCACGCAGGTGAGTTCGCTTCTTCTCCCCTTAGTCCCTCGATGCAGTGAGCCTGTTGCCAGAAGGACTCACTGAAAATAAAAAACCTAACTTAAACTTTTCCACTAAGCAGCTCAGGAGAGCCACCTAGTGTGCACCCTTCTCGTTCGGGCACAAAAATCTAACTGAGGCTTGGAGGAGGGTCATAGGGGGAGGAGCCAGTGCACACCAGGTAGTCCTAAAGCTTTTACTTTTGTGCCCAGTCTCCTGCGGAGCCGCTATTCCCCATGGTCCTTACGGAGTCCCCAGCATCCACTAGGACGTCAGAGAAAGGATGATAATAACCATTTAGGGTTTGAAATTTCCTGTGAGGATTAACCCATGGTTCTTCAAACAGGGTATTTAATTCCTTTGACCCAGGAAAAGTGGCTGAGGATTTCTTTTTTACATTAAAATAAGATTATTCACTCTGTCACCTTATCAGGGATATTCAGAACTTCTCTGATAGCTTCTATAAGAGCCTCTATTCCCTGCGACAGAGTACCCTCCCCACCTCTGAGTCCACCTCCCCCTCCCCCATGTCTGACTCTTTATCATCCGAGTCAGACTACAGGATATGGGCCCTCATTCCGAGTTGTTCGCTCGCAAGGCGATTATAGCAGAGTTACACACGCTAAGCCGCCGCCTACTGGGAGTGAATCTAAACATCTTAAATGTGCGACCGATGTATTCGCAATATTGCGATCAAAACCGAGTTAGCAGTTTCTGAGTAACTCCAGACTTACTCTGCCTGTGCGATCAATTCAGTGCTTTTCGGTCCCGGCTGACGTCATAAACACACCCAGCGTTCGCCCAAGCACTCACACCGTTTCTCCAGACACGCCTGCGTTTTTTCCGGAAACGGTAGCGTTTCCAGCCACACGCCCCTAAAACGCCGTACATCCGCCCAGTAACACCCATTTCCTGTCAATCACAATGCGTTCTCCGGAGCGACTAAAAAGCCGTGAGTAAAATTACTTTCTTCTTAGTAAAGTTACTTGACGCATGCGCAGTGCGAACATTACGCATGCGCACTAAGAGAATTCTCACTGCGATGCGATGAAAAATACCGAGCGAACAACTCGGAATGAGGGCCATGGGCCAAAGTTCGTTTGTGCGGACAGATGGCAGAGGACTGAGACGCGGGTTTGGGTACTGAGTCTCTTTTCATAAACTCAGTCATAGATTGTCTTAAGTATTGCATCTCTTTCTCATTCCGAGATAACTTAGTAGTGATTGTGGAAATCATTCCCCTAATGGAGTCCAGCCATGTTGGTTCTGCCCCACTAGCCTGGGAAGGGACACTACATTGAGTACACACTAGTGAACCCCCTGGTGAAGAGGAATACTGTGCTTTACATGAAACACACTCTTTGCCTGACATACTGTATAGTGACAGCGCATATACACAGGAAAAGGTTAAAAGCACAATTAACCTACAAAGAGCCCTTCCAGGGAGACACAGAGGAAGTATGGAATCAGCACACGGCACCCTTAACGTTAATGCCAAGCTTAGCCGGGTCACAGACTAAGTACCTAGATTAGGGACCCAACACACTAACAATCGCTCCCCCCCTGCTATGTCCCCCTGGTACCGCTGAGGTAATCTGCAGTCTATCCAGAGGAGCTGCGTGTCCCTGTCAGTCAGCGTCTGTGTCAGCTGCAGAGGGAAAATGGCGCTAGTGAGCTCATAGTGAAGCCCCGCCCTTTCAATGGCGCACGGTCTTCCCGCACTTTTATTATACTGGCTGTATGTGTCTTGTGCATAAAATGGAGACAGACTCCTTTTATGGCTATGTTGCCAGTCTGGGTACTGTGTCCGCTGTTCAGCATCTGTGTCCGTACACAGCGGGAGATGCTGTCCGCCCCGTTTAGAAGCCGTGCGTCTCCGTACCCTCATGCTGCTATAAAGGCCGGCGACCCGCTAACCGGGACGCTGGCTTAGTACTCACCACTCTTCATTCTTCTGGCTCTGTTAGGGGTGGCAGCGTGCTGCGGGAATGTACGCTCACCGTGGTGGGGCTTGCGAATAGTTCCCTCAGTAGCTATCGTCCTGTCAGCGGGGAACGGGACCATTAACCCTGAGAGAGGTTGGGCCCATGAAGCAGGCAGGCTGGTGCTGTCCAGTCCTGTCTGAAAATAACAACCACAGAATTTACATGCAGAAAACTCTTCAGGAGCTTCCAGAGACGTGACCGACTCCTCCGGGCACATTTTCTCAACTGAGTCTGGTAGGAGGGGCATAGAGGGAGGAGCCAGCACACACTATCAATTTCTTAAAGTGCCCATGGCTTCTAGTGGACCCGTCTATACCCCATGGTACTAAATGGATTCCCAGTATCCCCTAGGACGTAAGAGAAAACAGGACAATGTAGCCTATCCATTCACTAGAAACCAGTGACATCACTGAGAGTGCAGCCTATCCATTCACTAGGAACAAGTGACATCACTGAGAGTGCAGCCTATCCAGTCACTAGGAACCAGTGACATCACTGAGAGTGCAGCCTATCCAGTCACTAGGAACCAGTGACATCAATGAGAGTGCAGCCTATCCATTCACTAGTAACCAGTGACATCAATGAGAGTTCAGCCTATCCATTCACTAGGAACCAGTGGCATCACTGAGAGTGCAGCCTATCCATTCACTAGGAACCAGTGACATCAATGAGTGCGCAGCATATCCAGTCACTAGGAGCAGTGACATCACTGAGAGTGCAGCCTATCCATTCACTAGGAACCAGTGACATCACTGAGACTGCAGACTATCCATTCACTAGGAACCAGTGACATCACTGAGAGTGCAGCCTATCCATTAACTAGAAACCAGTGACATCACTGAGAGTGCAGCCTATCCAGTCACTAGAAGCCAGTGTCATCACAGAGAGTGCAGCCTATCCAGTCACTAGGAGCCAGTAACATCACCGAGAGTGCAGCCTATTGAGTAACTAGGAGCCAGTGACATCCCTGAGAGTGCAGCCTATCCAGTCATTATGAGCAGTGACATCACAGAGAGTGCAGCCTATTCAGTCACTAGAAGCCAGTGACATCACTGAGAGTGCAGCCTATCCAGTCACTAGAAGCCAGTGACATCACAGAGAGTGCAGCCTATCCAGTCACAAGGAACCAGTGACATCACTGAGAGTGCAGAATATCCAGTCACTAGGAGCAGTGACATCACCGAGAGTGCAGCTTATCCAGTCACTAGGAGCAGTGACATCACTGAGAGTGCAGCCTATCCATTTACTAGGAGCCAGTGACATCACTTAGAGTGCAGCCTATCCATTCACTAGGAAACAGTGACATCACTGAGAGTGCAACATATCCATTCACAAGCAGCCAGTGACATCACCGAGAGTGCAGCCTATTCAGTCACTAGGAGCAGTGACATCACTGAGAGTGCAGCCTATCCAGTCACTAGGAACCAGTGACATCACTGAGAGTGCAGCCTGTCCAGTCAGTAGGAACCTGTGACATCACTGAGAATGCAGCCTATCCAGTCACTAGGAACCAGTGACATCACTGAGAGTGCAGCCTGTCCAGTCACTAGGAGCCTGTGACATCACTGAGAATGCAGCCTATCCAGTCACTAAGAACCAGTGACATCACTGAGAGTGCAGCCTATCCAGTCACTAGGAACCAGTGACATCAATGTGAATGCAGCCTATCCAGTCACTAGGAGCCAGTGACATAACTGAGAGTGCAGCCTATCCAGTCACTAGGAACCAGTGACATCAATGTGAATGCAGCCTATCCAATCACTAGGAACCAGTGACATTACTGAGAGTGCAGCCTATCCAGGCATTAGGAGCCTGTGACATCACTGAGAGCGCAGCCTATCCAGTCACTAGGAGCCAGTGACATCACTGAAACTATTTCTGTCTTTCTTAATTATTCATGTTGGCTCTTACTTCTATTGTTAAGCAGACTTTGCCGTGTTGGATTGCTCACCGACTAATAGAAGGCATGAGATAAGATTAGTTTGCTGTGGGATAAATTAGTTGTAAGTTACATAAATACTGATTATGTTACTACATAAGGTGTCAGCATGGCATATATTAATAGTGCTGTATTCTAAGACACCAAAATTAGAGTAAAAAAAAATGAACACACATCACAGTAATGGGAGTTAGAAATGTGTAAACCTTCACTTTGTTTATTTTATTGATCTTTATTGCACACTTACTATTATATACAATTCCTTCTTTCTTTAAATTGTGTTTTCTGAGGAGTAATTTATTAATTGCAATAATTGCTAAATTTCCGTGGCTGATTGACACATCTCCAGTAAAAGGCGACACATGCCATTCCATGAGCACAAACAGACAGAAGCCAATGACCCTACAGTGCGACAACCATGAAGTGCGTGAAGAAGACGGGCGCCAGGGCGTAGACGCTAGACGGCCAACTTATTAGCTTCCATCCAGAGAAGCTAATAAGGTCCCAGACGTTGGCTTGTCTGGCCTCCTTACCTTTCACATGTAGGATCGAGTGATGTCTGAAGGGGGAGTTAGGACGGGAGTCGCTGAGGGTGGAGCTGAAGCTGCCTGTGCGCACGTACGACAAGCGCTGCACACCGGTACACAACAACTCTTGCAGGTCACAGGGGGAGGGGAGAAGAAGCGCGGTATTATGGACGAACAAACACACAAAAAAAGGCAGAAGGAGGAGAGGGGACAGAAAACAACACAAAATAAGAGACAGAAATAATGGGGGGGCGGAAAAAGAGAACATACCAGGAAAAGAAACTAACACATTACAGGGAACAAAAGGGTTAAAGCGCCAGCTCCATTACCCAGGCACATAGATAGTAAGCCCCGCCTCCTCCACAAGGGCACGCAGCTTTGGGGCTAATGGAGAGCAATATACCGGACAAATCGGTTCTATGGCTCAACACACCCCATAGGTTTTAAATCATCAAGAGTCTTATTACTCAGGACCCCTAGGAGGTCACTTACACCGCGGGTGTGGTTCAATACATCTACAGTAAAAAGATAGACAGTCAATAGGTCGACGCCAAATGGTCGACAGGGTCAAAAGGTTGACATGGTAGACAGTAGAAAAGGTCTACAAGTACAAAAAGTTGACACAAAGGGTCAATATGAAAATGGTCAACACAGAAACGGCCGACTCAAGGTTTTTTTTGGTGTCGTTTGGTATGTTGCACCATATCTGAGCCAAACTGGTGGAAATGTGTACCCTCGCGGGTCTCTCTTCACTCGCCACGTTTCCCAGTCGTAGTCCACGTGGATGGTAAATGATGAAAAAGTTGAAAAAAAAGGAAAAAAATCCCCAAACTTGTGTTGACCAAATGTGTATCGACCATTGTCACGTCGACCTTTTGAACCTTGCAATACTTAATTTAGCACTTTTTTTAGCAGCTAATTATTTTTCTACCTATGTAACACCTTTTGACATTTTGATTATTTCTTTTCACCAATGTAACACTCCTAACACATAGCTTCTGCATTCTTATTCATGTAACACTTAACAACACTTTAAATTCTCACTAGTGTGACGCCTTGGTGCGGTTGGCCTGTGCTAACTTGGGGGTCTTGTGCTCTGGACTTGAACCTTAGTGTTAGGGACCCACCAGATGAGGTCACCTGGTTGCGGTGGGTTGGGCCATATAGTTTTGGCCAAAAATTATGCTAAGCACCTCAATTTTGCTCTATGTTAGATTGCAGAGCTTATTATAATTATTCCGATTAGGAGTGCTATAGAGTGTGCATCTGCATTTTCTTGTTTTCTGTGTGGACCTTTTGAACCTGTTGACCTTAAGCTCCATTTGGGATCGACCCATTGACCGTCTTTTTACTGTAGATCTATCGACCGGACACCCTCTCAGCAACTTTTACTTTAGATGTTGTTTTTCTGTAAACCTTCTAATTTCTGTGTCATTGTGCAAAGCAGCCAGAAAAATAATTAAGCAGCTTCACCCAATGTATATGCTGAAGAAGGCTGGGGTTCTATGGTCTGTGCGCAGCCTCCTGAGTAGAGGCCACAGGGCAGTGTCCGGGAAGGGTGTGCGACACAGACAGCCGCGGAGATCCACTTTATCCCTCTCCAAGATTTGATAAATCTCCCCCCTAAGTGATATAACAGAAGTTGCCCATAGCAACTAATCAGTGCTACCTATCAATTTATAGAATGCACTAGGTAATAATAAGTAATAGGTATTAACAGATTGGTTGCTATGGGCAACATCTCCACTTGACTTCTTTAGAAGGTTTGATGCATCTCCCCTAAAGTCACGGACTAATCATTACCCTACTATATAAGCATGTCTATGGGGTATATGCAATTGCGGTCGAATTCCGGCTGGAATTCGACCGTTTTTAAATTCGACATAATTCGACAGTCACATACCCTTCCGCCGGGACCCGAATTTGACATATTCAATAAAAAACGGATTCGAGAGTCCCGCTGTCGAAAAACGGACCAATTGACAGATATGTGCGTCCTGGATTCAACTTTTTGGACGGAACAAAAATGTTTAAAAAACCCAGAAAAAAATTGCCTGGGGTCCCCCCTCCTAAGCATATCCAGCCTCGGGCTCTTTGAGCCGGTCCTGGTTGTAAAAATACGGGGGGAAAATTGACAGGGGATCCCCCGTATTTTCACAACCAGCACCGGGCTCTGCGTCCGGTCCTGGTGCCAAAAATACAGGGGACAAAAAGCGTAGGGGTCCCCCGTATTTTTAACACCAGCACCATGCTCCACTAGTCAGAGAGATAATGCCACAGCCGGAGAACACTTTTATATCGGTCCCTGCGGCCGTGGCATTAAATCACTAACTAGTCACCCCTGGCCGGGGTACCCTGGAGGAGTGGGGACCCCTTAAATCAAGGGGTCCCCCCCTCCAGCCACCCAAGGGCCAGGGGTGAAGCCCGAGGCAGTCCCCCCCATCCAAGGGCTGCGGATGGGGGGCTGATAGCCAAGTGACAAAATAAAGAGTGTTGTTTTTTTTGTAGCAGAACTACAAGTCCCAGCAAGCCTCCCCCGCAAGCTGGTACTTGGAGAACCACAAGTACCAGCATGCGGGGGGGGGGGGACGGGCCCACTGGTACCTGTAGTTCTACTACAAAAAAAATACCCCAAAAAAACAGTACACGCACACCGTGAAAGTAAAACTTTATTACATACATGCCGACACACACATACTTACCTATGTTGACACGAGGTTCGGTCCACTTCTCCAAGTAGAATCCACGGTGTACCTGAAAATAAAATTATACTCACCAAAATCCAGTGTAGATCTGTCCTCTTCTGTTTTGTAATCCACGTACTTGGCAAAAAAACAAACCGACAAACCCGAACCACGCACTGAAAGGGTTCCCATGTTTACACATGGGACCCCTTTCCCCGAATGCCGGGACCCACCGTGACTTCTGTCACAGAGGGTCCCTTCAGCCAATCAGGGAGCGCCACGTCGCTGGATTTTGGTGAGTATAATTTTATTTTCAGGTACACCGTGGATTCTACTTGGAGAAGTGGACCGAACCTCGTGTCAACATAGGTAAGTATGTGTGTGTCGGCATGTATGTAATAAAGTTTTACTTTCACGGTGTGCGTGTACTGTTTTTTTGGGGTATTTTTTTTGTAGTAGAACTACAGGTACCAGTGGGCCCGTTCCCCCCCCCCCCCGCATGCTGGTACTTGTGGTTCTCCAAGTACCAGCTTGCGGGGGAGGCTTGCTGGGACTTGTAGTTCTGCTACAAAAAAACAATGCTCTTTATTTTGTCACTTAGCTATCAGCCTCCCATCCGCAGCCCTTGGATGGGGGGGACAGCCTCGGGCTTCACCCCTGGCCCTTGGGTGGCTGGGGGACGGGGACCCCTTGATTTAAGGGGTCCCCACTCCTCAAGGGTACCCCGGCCAGGGGTGACTAGTTAGTGATTTAATGCCACGGCCGCAGGGACCAATATAAAAGTGTCCCCCGGCTGTGGCATTATCTCTCTGACTAGTGGAGCCCGGTGCTGGTGTTAAAAATACGGGGGACCCCTACGCTTTTTGTCCCCCGTATTTTTGGCACCAGGACCGGACGCAGAGCCCGGTGCTGGTTGTGAAAATACGGGGGATCCCCTGTCATTTTCCCCCCGTATTTTTACAACCAGGACCGGCTCAAAGAGCCCGAGGCTGGTTATGCTTAGGAAGGGGGACCCCACGCATTTTTTTTTCTTGATTTTAAACCATTCCCACCCCTTCCCACTGAAAACCATGCTCTGATCTCTCCATATTATTTTAGTCAGTTAAAAAAAAAAATATTCTTTAAAAAAATATAGAAATAACACTTGTGTCTCCTAATAGACAAACCAAGTACATAATCCCTTCTAATATAAATAGATATGCTATTAGCAATAAAAAAAACACAAAAAAAAACATGTTTTTAAATTTTTTTATTAGATTCCGCCAGCAAAGTGAGGCGGAATGAAATTGACGAAATTACTGTCGAAAAGCACTGTTGTCGAATCGACATTCTTCAATTGAATATACTTTTGTTGAAAAGCCGATTTTTTACCATTGCAGACATGTCGAACTTGACAACTGTCGAATTTAAAAAAGTCGAATCTGAAACGTCCGTTTTTTTTGTCGAAAAGTACTGTATTGCATTGTCGAATTTTTTGTGTGTGTCGAAAATGGCCCGTTTTTCGACATTTGCGGCAATTCGACCGCAATTGCATATACCCCTATAACTTAACGGTACACATATTATAATAACAATTACCAAGTCACTCTAGTCTGCAGTATCCGAATGATGTACTGGCCTGGAATGTACACTAGATGGCGAACTTGCACCATATTAGACTGAGCCACTCAAAACACATTAAAAAAGTATAAAAATATATTTTTTTACATAAAACTGTAATTGAATAAAAAGTCAATACTTATACCCCTTTTCCACTAGCTCCTTAAAACACGGTTAAATGCGTGGGGTCGCTCATTTACCCGTGTTTTTCCCTAGTGGAAACGGGTCCCCTGCCAAATTCCCGGATCAAGTGATCTGGGAATCCTACCCTGGTAGCTAGCCGGGTTGAACACGTGTTCAACCCGGCTAGCTGTCTAGTGTGAACGGGAGCCGTGTCGAGGCGACACGGCTCCCGTTCACAGAGCATAGGGAAGGCGGCGCTGGAAGATCATGTGATCTCCCAGCGCCGCCCCTGCCGCGTCACTAGCGCGTCACCAACCCGGCAATTGCCGGGTTGGTGAGCGCTGTCTGCAGGGGGCTGTAGCACGGGTCGCAGCCGTGTCAGGCGACACGGCTGCGATCCGTGCTACTCTAGTGGAAAAGGGGTATAACTAAAGAGACAAATACTCTTAAGCTCATGAGTTCAATTCCAGGTTGTGACCCTAACTGTGTGGTGTTTGTATGTTCTCCCTGTATATGTGTAGATTTTCTTCAGGTACTAGGGTTTCCTCACACACTCCAAAAACAAACTGGCGAATACAGAGTGTAAGCTCCACCGGAGCAGGGACTGAAGTGAATGGCGGTTAAATTCTCTGTAGAACACTGCGGAATACGTGTGCGCTATATAAGTAACTGTTAATAAATAATAATATAATAAACACCAGTAAATAAATATCCAGAGTATCAACTGACTAGATACTTTGATTGTGTCACTAGTCTGAATTCTCATAAAAATGGTTCAATAAAATTAAACATAGGTGCGACGCGCAAGTCGTATGATGTACCACACACGACCTGTGACCCGTACAAGCTTCGTCACCTGCAAGACCAGCACTGTGCTTAGTATATGAGGGAACAGTCTACTTAACGGGCACAAGCCCAGCAGTAACCCTGTAACGATTCACCCTATACCCTCCCCCAAAAGTGTATTATACAAGACCCTCGGCGCATCCTATGACGGTACTTACCGGGTCTGTGGAAATGTTGCGGGGAACGCGAGATGGTCGGCGTGTAATTATGGCGACTGTACACGGGAGAGTTGATGGATCCCTGACTCTCAGACCTCTGTATTATCCGTTCCCGACCATCCTGATACCCCTAAATCCAGAAAACAGGGCATGTAAAATACGCATTACAGATTATGCAGAAAAAAAAGGAAATGACCCTGGGGTAATTAACTCCTGGCGCTGGATAGAGAGGTTCAACACAGCAGCTTAACAAAAAGAGGCTGGTCAGACCCAGAAATAAATATGTGAACAACAGAGCATGGAGCGCTAATAGGTCACAAATGAGATGAGTAGATCATTGCAATACACATATTTAATTATATTCAGAGCAAAAATTCAATATCACAATTGATTAAAATGAAAAGACAAAAACAATACATATTAAAACTCAATTAAAAATGACTACATGTAGTGCTGCTCCCAGCTGAAATAGCATGTATGGATCGAGTAGAGTTCAAATGACCTGTTCCTTAAGTATAGTCCCCTTAGTCCTTTGTGGACCTAGGCAATTAACAACCGTGAGTGATAGTTACCACATGTATATTCAAGGCGTTTAAGCGGTTCAGCGTCCCACAAAATGGCAGTCCCTTGATGAGTATTGTAGAAGAGTTTCCACGGTTTAAGGAGTTCCTTAGAGGTCCAAATGATGTGGTGTCGGGGACTTGGTCCAGGTCTTTAGGTCTTCTGTTATTGTATGTCCATGGGAGTAGGCACAAACAGCAGCTTTCACCAACGCGTTTCGTTGCGTTCAGGCAACTTTTTCAAAAAGTTGCGTGAACGCAACGAAACCATGGAAACTCTTCTCCAATACTCATCAAGGGACTGTCATTTTTCGGGACGCTGAACCTCTTAAACGTCTTGAATATACATGTGGTAACTATCACTCACCTTGTCAAGATGTGAATGTTGACATATTGTTTGTTGACCTAATGTCAGAACCTGCCGACGTTTCTATTATTTACATTCTGAACGTCAACCTTTCACACCACGCCCACCGTGATTACCCTGCCTTCTGCGGCAGATGCTGCTCTTATGCCCAGCTGCGCACGTATATGGATATAGGGTAATAACGCGGCTGTAATAAATTGCTAGCTATCAGTAACAGCTCATAGATTACTCAGGGAGAAACGCTGATGACCTCAAGGAGGAGGAGGAGGGTCGGACTTACCTCTGCAGAAGGCGTGGGGGACAAAGTCCTGGGACTCTGCAATATAAAGCAAAATAAAGATGAAGTGCAGTCACATGCAGCGTAGTGTATGACATAACTATACTCCCAGACTGGCGAAGAATCTAATCAATGCAAAACACAGTACAGTGCACTAATAGTGATTAGTAATTGGTGAAAAGGATCAAGCGACACTGCGTTGTATTAATGAGCAAGCTGTGAGGAATCATTAACATAGTTATCACTGATTTGCACCAGAATAATGGAAACTGAACGTACAGTATTACTTGTCATTTACAGCAATCACATAATTTTCATCTACTGTATGGACACTAGGTGGCGCTGCAGCATTCAGAAAAACTGTCTCAGATATTCGCATTTACTGTATGTCACAGTCTAATCTCACTGGATATCATGTGAATATATTGTGGTTTTCTGCGGCTTCTCTGGCACAATTCCAGCAGCAAACGTTTGATAATGGGGAATTTACCAGACAGGAAACACAGAACAAAAATGTGGTCACTGGGAAACGACAGAGGAAGGTCACGGTGTCGTATTGTGTTCTATGCAACTACTCTCATTAATCCAGAGCACTGCACGTGTCATTGTGTCTGAGGCATAATGAATGAGTTTCCTAGCCAGGGAATGGGACACATAAACACATATTATGCCGCCTGCCTCATACTCTGCACATGTTACATCTGCCCCACCTGCACTGCACATGGTTTCGCCCATTAGAGAAAAGTTTGCTGTTGCGATCAGGTCTGAATTAGGACCTATGTCACTCTATATGTAGAACACTGATTTCTATTTCAGCTTATTGTGAAACATTATTTTATTCAGTAACTGATTACAGAATAGAGAGAGTACTAATCACAGCACATAGTCATGAGAGGGGAAAGAGGATCTAAGAGCGGGTAGCTACAGTAAACAACAAGCAGCCGACGCAGAGTGCTAAAGGGGAACTAGAAGTCAAAGAATGCATTGCCGAATGGTAAAATTAGATTTCACAGTAACGTAATGGCTGGAGGGCAAGCTGGTTACATTATCCATGAGTTGGAGCTGCCATGAGGTTTTCGTTGGGTAGACAGCAGCACAGTACAGCACACAGATGCGCAATTGTTCTCACGGTAAAAGCACAATGTATGAATAACGCATTGTAAAATGCGTTTGAATTTCACGCGTTTCTCTCCATCTTTACAGCAAATCTTTGTTAACGAGCGTTTATGCGCTGTAAGCCGGATATATACAGTCCTCACAATAGCCTGGCATTGCTCCTGTACAAGACTCGGCCACCTCACTGGGGACTTGTAGGTATATAGGGGCACGCGTTTCTCAAATCTATCTACAGCACTCCTCTACCGCCCTCTAGTAAAGCAAATGTCCCTCTGGGTGTAGCGCCCCCTGGTGCAGACACTCAGTAAAGCATTGGACTGTACTGGCAGTTGTGCAAATTACTGGAACAACTCAAAAGGTTTCTTTGACTCTGGATCCCCTTCAGCAATGAAAGCTTCGGGGCTGAACCCCGACTTACTCTGCTGTTATGAGCCGATGACCTGTCACTACTCATGGGGCTCTGAGGCTGTAGGCAAAATTCATTTGGTTATTACTCAGAGTTACGACAGACGGGGGGGGAGAAAACGCTACGAGCGGGAGATCAGGAAGACTAAACCGTGAGGATAATGACACACACAGGAATACTGAAGAGATCTCCGGACATGGGAGGATCCTTCTGATTACAGCACCCTGAGGATCATATATAGGTTCCTTATTGTCTTGTCTCAACTGTGTGGGTTGGAAGTTTCCTTCTTCCCTCTTGGAGGACTTAATATAAACTGGTCTGTTTGTACTGTAGCCTTATCACATCTACATATTTCACCTTTACTGTATATCAATGGTCTGATTCAGAGTCGCATGCAAAGCGGGAGCACGACATGCCTGGAAGTAGCTGCAGATTGCAGCCTGTATTGCGCTGGTTGACTCTATGTGGCTGCACTGTCCTTATACCTCAGTGTGTAAGAGCAGCCGTTATTACTGTCTTGGCCTGACTCACAGCAGCACGTAATAAGAGCAGCAGTCATTACTGCCAGGGCCTGACTCACAGCAGCATGTAATAAGAGCAGCCGTTATTACTGTCAGTGCCTGACTCACAGCAGCATGTAATAAGAGCAGCCGTTACTACTGCCAGGGCCTGACTCACAGCAGCATGTAATAAGAGCAGCTGTCACTACTGTCAGGGCCTGACTCAAAGCAGCATGTAATAAGAGCAGCTGTCATTACTGTCAGGGCCTGACTCACAGCAGCACGTAATAAGAGCAGCTGTCATTACTGCCAGGGCCTGACTCACAGCAGCACGTAATAAGAGCAGCCGTCATTACTGTCAGGGCCTGACTCACAGCAGCACGTAATAAGAGCAGCTGTCACTACTGTCAGGGCCTGACTCAAAGCAGCATGTAATAAGAGCAGCCGTTACTACTGCCAGGGCCTGACTCACAGCAGCATGTAATAAGAGCAGCCGTCATTACTGCCAGGGCCTGACTCACATCAGCACGTAATAAGAGCAGCCGTCACTACTGCCAGGGCCTGACTCACAGCAGCACGTAATAAGAGCAGCCGTCATTACTGTCAGGGCCTGACTCACAGCAGCAAGTAATAAGAGCAGCCGTCATTACTGCCAGGGCCTGACTCACATCAGCACGTAATAAGAGCAGCCGTCACTACTGCCAGGGCCTGACTCACAGCAGCACGTAATAAGAGCAGCCGTCATTACTGTCAGGGCCTGACTCACAGCAGCAAGTAATAAGAGCAGCCGTCATTACTGTCAGGACCTGACTCACAGCAGCATGTAATAAGAGCAGCAGTCATTACTGCCAGGGCCTGACTCACAGCAGCACGTAATAAGAGCAGCTGTCATTACTGCCAGGGCCTGACTCACAGCAGCATGTAATAAGAGCAGCCGTCATTACTGCCAGGGCCTGACTCACAGCAGCATGTAATAAGAGTAGCCGTCATTACTGTCAGGACCTGACTCACAGCAGCATGTAATAAGAGCAGCCGTCATTACTGTCAGGACCTGACTCACAGCAGCATGTAATAAGAGCAGCCGTCATTACTACCAGGGCCTGACTCACAGCAGCATGTAATAAGAGCAGCTCTGATTACTGTCAGGGCCTAACTCACAGCAGCATGTAATATGAGCAGCCGTCATTACTGCCAGGGCCTGACTCACAGCAGCATGTAATAAGAGCAGCTCTGATTACTGTCAGGGCCTGACTCACAGCAGCATGTAATATGAGCAGCCGTCACTACTGTCAGGGCCTGACTCACAGCAGCACGTAATAAGAGCAGCCGTCATTACTGCCAGGGCCTGACTCACAGCAGCATGTAATAAGAGCAGCCGTCATTACTGTCAGGGCCTGACTCACAGCAGCACGTAATAAGAGCAGCTGTCATTACTGCCAGGGCCTGACTCACAGCAGCATGTAATAAGAGCAGCCATCATTACTGTCAGGGCCTGACTCACAGCAGCATGTAATAAGAGCAGCCGTCATTACTGCCAGGGCCTGACTCACAGCAGCACGTAATAAGAGCAGCCGTCACTACTGCCAGGGCCTGACTCACAGCAGCATGTAATAAGAGCAGCCGTCATTACTGCTAGGGCCTGACTCACAGCAGCATGTAATAAGAGCAGCCGTCATTACTGTCAGGACCTGACTCACAGCAGCATGTAATAAGAGCAGCCGTCATTACTACCAGGGCCTGACTCACAGCAGCATGTAATAAGAGGAGCTCTGATTACTGTCAGGGCCTAACTCACAGCAGCATGTAATATGAGCAGCCGTCATTACTGCCAGGGCCTGACTCACAGCAGCATGTAATAAGAGCAGCTCTGATTACTGTCAGGGCCTGACTCACAGCAGCGTGTAATATGAGCAGCCGTCACTACTGTCAGGGCCTGACTCACAGCAGCATGTAATAGGAGCAGCCGTCATTACTGCCAGGGCCTGACTCACAGCAGCATGTAATAAGAGCAGCCGTCATTACTGTCAGGGCCTGACTCACAGCAGCACGTAATAAGAGCAGCTGTCATTACTGCCAGGGCCTGACTCACAGCAGCATGTAATAAGAGCAGCCATCATTACTGTCAGGGCCTGACTCACAGCAGCATGTAATAAGAGCAGCCGTCATTACTGCCAGGGCCTGACTCACAAAAGCACGTAATAAGAGCAGCCGTCATTACTGTCAGGACCTGACTCACAGCAGCATGTAATAAGAGCAGCAGTCATTACTGCCAGGGCCTGACTCACAGCAGCACGTAATAAGAGCAGCTGTCATTACTGCCAGGGCCTGACTCACAGCAGCATGTAATAAGAGCAGCCGTCATTACTGCCAGGGCCTGACTCACAGCAGCATGTAATAAGAGTAGCCGTCATTACTGTCAGGACCTGACTCACAGCAGCATGTAATAAGAGCAGCCGTCATTACTGTCAGGACCTGACTCACAGCAGCATGTAATAAGAGCAGCCGTCATTACTACCAGGGCCTGACTCACAGCAGCATGTAATAAGAGCAGCTCTGATTACTGTCAGGGCCTAACTCACAGCAGCATGTAATATGAGCAGCCGTCATTACTGCCAGGGCCTGACTCACAGCAGCATGTAATAAGAGCAGCTCTGATTACTGTCAGGGCCTGACTCACAGCAGCATGTAATATGAGCAGCCGTCACTACTGTCAGGGCCTGACTCACAGCAGCACGTAATAAGAGCAGCCGTCATTACTGCCAGGGCCTGACTCACAGCGCATGTAATAAGAGCAGCCGTCATTACTGTCAGGGCCTGACTCACAGCAGCACGTAATAAGAGCAGCCGTCATTACTGTCATGACCTGACTCACAGCAGCATGTAATAAGAGCAGCCGTCATTACTGCCAGGGCCTGACTCACAGCAGCATGTAATAAGAGCAGCCGTCATTACTGTCAGGGCCTGACTCACAGCAGCACGTAATAAGAGCAGCTGTCATTACTGCCAGGGCCTGACTCACAGCAGCATGTAATAAGAGCAGCCATCATTACTGTCAGGGCCTGACTCACAGCAGCATGTAATAAGAGCAGCCGTCATTACTGCCAGGGCCTGACTCACAAAAGCACGTAATAAGAGCAGCCGTCATTACTGTCAGGGCCTGACTCACAGCAGCACGTAATAAGAGCAGCTGTCATTACTGCCAGGGCCTGACTCACAGCAGCATGTAATAAGAGCAGCCATCATTACTGTCAGGGCCTGACTCACAGCAGCATGTAATAAGAGCAGCCGTCATTACTGCCAGGGCCTGACTCACAAAAGCACGTAATAAGAGCAGCCGTCATTACTGTCAGGACCTGACTCACAGCAGCATGTAATAAGAGCAGCAGTCATTACTGCCAGGGCCTGACTCACAGCAGCACGTAATAAGAGCAGCTGTCATTACTGCCAGGGCCTGACTCACAGCAGCATGTAATAAGAGCAGCCGTCATTACTGCCAGGGCCTGACTCACAGCAGCATGTAATAAGAGTAGCCGTCATTACTGTCAGGACCTGACTCACAGCAGCATGTAATAAGAGCAGCCGTCATTACTGCCAGGGCCTGACTCACAGCAGCATGTAATAAGAGCAGCCGTCATTACTGTCAGGACCTGACTCACAGCAGCATGTAATAAGAGCAGCCGTCATTACTACCAGGGCCTGACTCACAGCAGCATGTAATAAGAGCAGCTCTGATTACTGTCAGGGCCTAACTCACAGCAGCATGTAATATGAGCAGCCGTCATTACTGCCAGGGCCTGACTCACAGCAGCATGTAATAAGTGCAGCTCTGATTACTGTCAGGGCCTGACTCACAGCAGCATGTAATATGAGCAGCCGTCACTACTGTCAGGGCCTGACTCACAGCAGCACGTAATAAGAGCAGCCGTCATTACTGCCAGGGCCTGACTCACAGCAGCATGTAATAAGAGCAGCCGTCATTACTGTCAGGGCCTGACTCACAGCAGCACGTAATAAGAGCAGCTGTCATTACTGCCAGGGCCTGACTCACAGCAGCATGTAATAAGAGCAGCCATCATTACTGTCAGGGCCTGACTCACAGCAGCATGTAATAAGAGCAGCCGTCATTACTGCCAGGGCCTGACTCACAGCAGCACGTAATAAGAGCAGCCGTCACTACTGCCAGGGCCTGACTCACAGCAGCATGTAATAAGAGCAGCCGTCATTACTGCTAGGGCCTGACTCACAGCAGCATGTAATAAGAGCAGCCGTCATTACTGTCAGGACCTGACTCACAGCAGCATGTAATAAGAGCAGCCGTCATTACTACCAGGGCCTGACTCACAGCAGCATGTAATAAGAGCAGCTCTGATTACTGTCAGGGCCTAACTCACAGCAGCATGTAATATGAGCAGCCGTCATTACTGCCAGGGCCTGACTCACAGCAGCATGTAATAAGAGCAGCTCTGATTACTGTCAGGGCCTGACTCATAGCAGCGTGTAATATGAGCAGCCGTCACTACTGTCAGGGCCTGACTCACAGCAGCATGTAATAGGAGCAGCCGTCATTACTGCCAAGGCCTGACTCACAGCAGCATGTAATAAGAGCAGCCGTCATTACTGTCAGGGCCTGACTCACAGCAGCACGTAATAAGAGCAGCTGTCATTACTGCCAGGGCCTGACTCACAGCAGCACGTAATAAGAGCAGCTGTCATTACTGCCAGGGCCTGACTCACAGCAGCATGTAATAAGAGCAGCCGTCATTACTGCCAGGGCCTGACTCACAGCAGCATGTAATAAGAGTAGCCGTCATTACTGTCAGGACCTGACTCACAGCAGCATGTAATAAGAGCAGCCGTCATTACTGTCAGGACCTGACTCACAGCAGCATGTAATAAGAGCAGCCGTCATTACTACCAGGGCCTGACTCACAGCAGCATGTAATAAGAGCAGCTCTGATTACTGTCAGGGCCTAACTCACAGCAGCATGTAATATGAGCAGCCGTCATTACTGCCAGGGCCTGACTCACAGCAGCATGTAATAAGAGCAGCTCTGATTACTGTCAGGGCCTGACTCACAGCAGCATGTAATATGAGCAGCCGTCACTACTGTCAGGGCCTGACTCACAGCAGCACGTAATAAGAGCAGCCGTCATTACTGCCAGGGCCTGACTCACAGCGCATGTAATAAGAGCAGCCGTCATTACTGTCAGGGCCTGACTCACAGCAGCACGTAATAAGAGCAGCTGTCATTACTGCCAGGGCCTGACTCACAGCAGCATGTAATAAGAGCAGCCATCATTACTGTCAGGGCCTGACTCACAGCAGCATGTAATAAGAGCAGCCGTCATTACTGCCAGGGCCTGACTCACAGCAGCACGTAATAAGAGCAGCCGTCACTACTGCCAGGGCCTGACTCACAGCAGCATGTAATAAGAGCAGCCGTCATTACTGCTAGGGCCTGACTCACAGCAGCATGTAATAAGAGCAGCCGTCATTACTGTCAGGACCTGACTCACAGCAGCATGTAATAAGAGCAGCCGTCATTACTACCAGGGCCTGACTCACAGCAGCATGTAATAAGAGCAGCTCTGATTACTGTCAGGGCCTAACTCACAGCAGCATGTAATATGAGCAGCCGTCATTACTGCCAGGGCCTGACTCACAGCAGCATGTAATAAGAGCAGCTCTGATTACTGTCAGGGCCTGACTCACAGCAGCGTGTAATATGAGCAGCCGTCACTACTGTCAGGGCCTGACTCACAGCAGCATGTAATAAGAGCAGCCGTCATTACTGCCAGGGCCTGACTCACAGCAGCATGTAATAAGAGCAGCCGTCATTACTGTCAGGGCCTGACTCACAGCAGCACGTAATAAGAGCAGCTGTCATTACTGCCAGGGCCTGACTCACAGCAGCATGTAATAAGAGCAGCCATCATTACTGTCAGGGCCTGACTCACAGCAGCATGTAATAAGAGCAGCCGTCATTACTGCCAGGGCCTGACTCACAAAAGCACGTAATAAGAGCAGCCGTCACTACTGCCAGGGCCTGACTCACAGCAGCATGTAATAAGAGCAGCCATCATTACTGCTAGGGCCTGACTCACAGCAGCATGTAATAAGAGCAGCCGTCATTACTGTCAGGACCTGACTCACAGCAGCATGTAATAAGAGCAGCCGTCATTACTACCAGGGCCTGACTCACAGCAGCATGTAATAAGAGCAGCTCTGATTACTGTCAGGGCCTGACTCACAGCAGCATGTAATATGATCAGCCGTCACTACTGTCAGGGCCTGACTCACAGCAGCATGTAATAAGAGCAGCCGTCATTACTGCCAGGGCCTGACTCACAGCAGCATGTAATAAGAGCAGCTGTCACTACTGTCAGGGCCTGACTCACAGCAGCATGTAATAAGAGCAGCCGTCACTACTGTCAGGGCCTGACTCACAGCAGCATGTAATAAGAGCAGCAGTCATTACTGCCAGGGCCTGACTCACAGCAGCATGTAATAAGAGCAGCCGTCATTACTGCCAGGGCCTGACTCACAGCAGCATGTAATAAGAGCAGCTCTGATTACTGTCAGGGCCTGACTCACAGCAGCATGTAATATGAGCAGCCGTCATTACTGCCAGGGCCTGACTCACAGCAGCATGTAATAAGAGCAGCTCTGATTACTGTCAGGGCCTGACTCACAGCTGCATGTAATATGAGCAGCCGTCACTACTGTCAGGGCCTGACTCACAGCAGCATGTAATAAGAGCAGCCGTCATTACTGCCAGGGCCTGACTCACAGCAGCATGTAATAAGAGCAGCCGTCACTACTGTCAGGGCCTGACTCACAGCAGCATGTAATAAGAGCAGCCGTCACTACTGTCAGGGCCTGACTCACAGCAGCATGTAATAAGAGCAGCAGTCATTACTGCCAGGGCCTGACTCACAGCAGCACGTAATAAGAGCAGCTGTCATTACTGTCAGGGCCTGACTCACAGCAGCATGTAATAAGAGCAGCAGTCATTACTGCCAGGGCCTGACTCACAGCAGCACGTAATAAGAGCAGCTGTCATTACTGCCAGGGCCTGACTCACAGCAGCATGTAATAAGAGCAGCCGTCATTACTGCCAGGGCCTGACTCACAGCAGCATGTAATAAGAGCAGCTGTCATTACTGCCAGGGCCTGACTCACAGCAGCATGTAATATGAGCAGCCGTCACTACTGTCAGGGCCTGACTCACAGCAGCATGTAATAAGAGCAGCCGTCATTACTACCAGGGCCTGACTCACAGCAGCATGTAATAAGAGCAGCCGTCACTACTGTCAGGGCCTGACTCACAGCAGCATGTAATAAGAGCAGCAGTCATTACTGCCAGGGCCTGACTCACAGCAGCACGTAATAAGAGCAGCTGTCATTACTGCCAGGGCCTGACTCACAGCAGCATGTAATAAGAGCAGCCGTCATTACTGCCAGGGCCTGACTCACAGCAGCATGTAATAAGAGCAGCTCTGATTACTGTCAGGGCCTGACTCACAGCAGCACGTAATAAGAGCAGTCGTCATTACTGCCAGGGCCTGACTCACAGCAGCATGTAATAAGAGCAGCAGTCACTACTGTCAGGGCCTGACTCACAGCAGCATGTAATAAGAGCAGCCGTCACTACTGTCAGGGCCTGACTCACAGCAGCATGTAATAAGAGCAGCAGTCATTACTGCCAGGGCCTGACTCACAGCAGCACGTAATAAGAGCAGCTGTCATTACTGCCAGGGCCTGACTCACAGCAGCATGTAATAAGAGCAGCCGTCATTACTGCCAGGGCCTGACTCACAGCAGCATGTAATAAGAGCAGCCGTCATTACTGCCAGGGCCTGACTCACAGCAGCATGTAATATGAGCAGCCGTCACTACTGTCAGGGCCTGACTCACAGCAGCATGTAATAAGAGCAGCCGTCACTACTGTCAGGGCCTGACTCACAGCAGCACGTGATGCCCAAATTCATGGAGCTGAAAACTCCCCATGGCGCATGCATTACACAAAGCATACACACATAGGGCTGGTGCACTTTTGCTGGTGCAATCGATGGTAGCCTCTACAGGCACACCAGACGGTATTACAGCGCACATGCACATATGAACACCAGGGGAGGACTCTGTTGAGGCATTTGCATAAGTAACAATTGGGCAACAGCCAATAGATGCAGCTATGGGCTCGGTTCCGTCCATCTCTGAATCAGGCCCTCAGAGTATATTTACACCAGCCCGATCCCGGGTGCAATACATCTGATATGGGGGGTAATTCTGGGTTGATTGCAGCAGGATTTTTGTTAGCAGTTGGGCAAAACCATGTGCACTGCAGGTGGGGCAGATATAACATGTGCAGAGAGAGTTAGATTTGGGTGGGGTGAGTTCAATCTGCAATCTAAATTGCAGTGTAAAAATAAAGTAGCCAGTATTTACCCTGCACAGAAACAAAATAACCCACCCAAATCTAACTCTCTTTGCACATGTTATATCTGCCCCCCCTGCAGTGCACATGGTTTTGCCCAACTGCTAAAAAATTACCTGCTGCGATCAACTTGGAATTACCCCCATCGTCCGGACCTTTGCGTACTCTCACCTACATGACCACAACAGACTTATGCTGAGCACGAAGCTCCCGCGGCCGGCCAGTTAGGTG
Source organism: Pseudophryne corroboree (assembly GCF_028390025.1). Taxonomy (NCBI): domain Eukaryota; kingdom Metazoa; phylum Chordata; class Amphibia; order Anura; family Myobatrachidae; genus Pseudophryne; species Pseudophryne corroboree. The sequence continues at coordinate 776,248,114 of NC_086446.1, read as the reverse complement.
CTGGTAGAGGATCTGCACGGCTACGCGTGGCCTGGCATACCTGCAGAGATTAGAAAGGTCGCCCCGCTCGGCCATGTGAGCATGCGCAGATGCAGCCACTTTGTGTGCGACTCTGAATCAGACCGTGTCAGGAGCCAGATCTCTGGTTCATCCTCCTCATGCTGATATCTCTGCTCCGGATCTCACACCTGGAACGTTACCCGTGCCGGATACCACGCTGCAGTGTAAATAAACCAGCGTCTGTACAGCTAATAACTGGAGACAGCTCTTATTTACTAGCGGTGCAGAGAGAGCCAGAGCTGCTACTTACCCCAACACTCATTACAGGAGCATTTGTTTGAGGGAGGTGTTTGCACTTTCGGTGGCACAGTGGTAAGTATTACATCTATGTACAGTGGGCATAGTGGTCGGTATTATGTACATATATGGTGGCACAGTGGTTAGTATTATATCTATGTACAGTGGGCATAGTGGTCGGTATTATATACATATATGGTGGCACAGTGGTTAGTATTATATCTATGTACAGTGGGCATAGTGGTCAGTATTATGTACATGTATGGTGGCACAGTGGTTAGTATTATATCTATGTACAGTGGGCATAGTGGTCGGTATTATGTACATGTATGGTGGCACAGTGGTTAGTATTATATCTATGTACAGTGGGCATAGTTGTCGGTATTATGTACATGTATGGTGGCACAGTGGTTAGTATTATATCTATGTACAGTAGGCATAGTGGTCGGTATTATATACATATATGGTGGCACAGTGTTTGATAACATATATATGTATGTTGGCACAGTGGATAGCATCTTATATATGTATGGTGGCAGAGTGGTCAATATTATATCTATGTACGGTGACTCACTGGTCAGTACTATATATATGCACGATGGCACAGTGAGCAGTATTATATATATATATATATATATATATATATAAAAGAGAAAACAATGGAGGGCGCAATGGTGAGTGTAATAATCAAAAGTGCTTTACTGAAAAAGTATTCGCTCACATACATTGAAAGTAAGAGGTAACCAGCGCAATGTAGACAGCTCGTGTAGCCTCCGGACTTCGTCAGGGGGTCCCGTGACGAAACGCGTTGGGCGTGACCAGCAGGACTTGTGACGTGGATCCACTGCCTAGACGAGCGGCGTGTGAGGTCCGTGTATTGTCCGTGCGGCTGGATATCCAGAGTGGCTTGTCGGTATTCCTGAAGCAACGTTATTCATCGGTGTATGCCATCCGGAGGCTACACGAGCTGTCTACATTGCGCTGGTTACCTCTTACTTTCAATGTATGTGAGCAAATACTTTTTCAGTAAAGCACTTTTGATTATTACACTTACCATTGCGCCCTCCATTGTTTTCTCTTTTACATGTGCTGAGGAGTACAGGTTTACTCCTGGAGGAGGACTGCAGCAATAATACATTGGGACATATATATCTTACAGACTGTCTTGTTTCAATGCGCAATTATATATTTTTTCATATATATATATATATATATATATATATATACACAGCAGAAAGGAGAGCACTCCCGGTGACATAAATGATAGTCCCGGTGCCCGCGGTAGGAGTTTTCAGCCGAAAATCCAATATATATACACAGGTAGTCCGCAGCACACGGTCAATAACCAAGGCAAATACAGCAGATATACTGCAGTATATCTGCTGTATTTGCCTTGGTTATTGACCGTGTGCTGCGGACTGCCTGTGTATATATATATATATATATGGTGGCACAGTGGGCAGTATTATATATATGCACAGCAGCACAGTGAACAGAATTATGTATAGTCGCACAGTGGTTAGAATATTATACAGGTATATTGACCAGGTGTATACATGGTTGCACAGTGGCTAGCACTGCTGCCTCACAACGCTGGGATCATGACTTCCGAGGCTACATTTCTAAGGCAGATACACTGAAGGCAGACAAATAGGATGAGTGTATTCCATGTGAGGCCCGCTACCTGAGTGTGAGAGGTACACCTTACTCGTACAGTAGGTAGGTATCTGTTGTGGATCTATAAGTCCCTGTGCCAGACACTGGCGGAGAATCCGGCTTACCTCTCCCACACTTTGCCTCTCCTGCCGGTCCTCATACGTGGACGTATAGAAAGATTCATATGTGATGAGATCGGGGCGTTCTATGTCATAAATGGCTTTCACTTTGGGGATAGCGGCGAGGTCCTTGTAATCCAGGATTTCGTCATTCACTTTAGCCTGGGAAGACAACACAGTATTGTTCATGTCTAGTCCTTAGCCAGGTCTATATTACTGATGACTAGTCCAACCACACAACCCGCCATCCTGTAACACGGTCACTTCCATGCAGAACATTCCGTGCTCCGGTGTGGAATATAGTGACGCCACCGGGAACATTAATCATCGTCCTCACTGAGCCATGGCCTAATCACTATATAATACACAGGGGTACAGACAGGAACATGGAATCCTACGCATGAATTGCTTATCTAATAACTGCAAATGTCTCTTATCAGACATTTACTTACAGGTTACTTACAGTACATTACATGACGCAAGCTACGACAGGTCATTTTCCCAGCATGCAGTGTGGCAGATAGCTATTATTCAGAATATACATTCTAATAAGCAATAGAAGATATAGGATGTGGAATATTCCTGTGCAATCACATTCTGCGGGGTCTATGTCTTGGTGCAGGGTTAATATGCACCAGGGACCGGAGGTGGGTACTCACACAGATGGTATGGCCCGGTGAGCCTGATATACTGGATCCAGGCCGGGAATAGACACTGTCAGAGGAGGACCTTGTGGGCTGTAACACAGAGAGAGAGAGAGAGAGAGAGAGAGAGAGAGAGAGAGAGAGGTGTGCATTAGTAAATACAGGAATCATGTGACCAGGAGTCTGTATCTAGGAATGAAATGCTTTACTATCACTTCCCTTTCAGCTCAATCATTCTCCTGAGATAATACTCACAATAATGCTGTTAGCTAGTACTGTATGTACAATGTTGTTGGGAGAGCAGCACTCCGTGCTGTTTCCTATGATGCATACACTCCGGGCACTAGGACCCAGAGTCTGCAGGGAGGTGTGACCTCCAACCTGATGTGCAACTGCACATGTGCAGACTGCAGTCACCTTTACTGTATGAGAGTGCCACAGCCACGTGTGTGCAGTACTTAGCGTCTGAGGTGAGACAGCCAGATACCTGCTATTACCAATGTGTTCCTGCATTAACCCTGTATCTGCTGTTCACCAATAAGCCTAGCACCCTGGATAAGGGCTCTCTGCCTGGCCTAACAGTCACTTTCGCATTTGATGTGCTCCTATTGAGACCACCATATATCAACATATGCAATACACGCACGCACCTGACATGGGGTACAGAAGAAACAAATTCCCTGATAATTACACCACAGGGGGCGCTGTTCTATAGGAGGCTGGCGTTACATGCAGCAGTCACAGCACACAATCACACGGCGCAGTTCTACCTGGAAAACTCCAGCACTTGGTGCACCCGTGTGACAACCTGAGAATCTAGCCAATGCATTGCTCTGCAGTGTGTAGCTCCACTGTCCGTCATTCCAAATGATCAACATCCATTCTATCGGAACAGCCGTAATAATAGTAATCCTATTTATATAGCACTTTCCTTCGGATAGTACCAGTAACCCAGTGACCTGCATCAGTTATACCAGAGGTGACCTGGAAGTAGTACTTGTGGTCACTATAGGGTCACTCTCCTGTTCCCATTCCAGCTACCCTCTGTGCCACATCTATGACCAAGTTACCCACCCACGCGACTGGAGAGCTGATATTCCATTGGTGCTCAGATCCACATAGATGGCCTGATGCGCACTTGGACACAAGTACAAAAGCTCACGCATCCCACAAATGTTCGCAGACCGCACAAGCGCCGCAAAACAAAATTGCATGCACCACACCACTCGTGGAAAAGATCTGTGTAATGGGGGTGGCGTGGTTGTGCCCCTAGACCTTTTAGCGCCAATTTGAGGTGCCGAGTCAGAGGACGGAGAGACTGGGCAGCTGGCGGTGAGCCGGGGCACCACTGTAGTTATATATTCCTCTACTGCTCCCGTTACTGCTGAGTATCTCTTTATTGCTGGAGAACGGTGATGAGATAAACAGTACAGATATCCTATCCCCAATGAAGCTGTAACCAGAACACAGCCACTCGCTGACGTACCCAGAGCAGGCGGTGCGCAGACCCAGTGACTCCCATCCTCCGAGCAGGATGTACCGATTCCCTCAGAGTCACGTGTCCTACACACAGATCCTGATTTTGGCTGATTTAAAGGTTAATCTCCTTTTCTTTGCCCACAGATGAAGTCATACGATCCGGGCGGTTATAGGGACACACCCTTTCAATCCTGATGTTCTGCATTGTTAAATCTCAGCGTGATATAGTTATAATTACTGCGGACGTAGCACTAATAACACTGTAATCAGCCAGATAAGTCCCTGGGAAATCAGGGAATTATCTAAATGACTTATTCACAGACGCGCCAAAACCTCTGTATTGTTCTTACATAGGGGCTGGAACGTCCCAGAATCTCAGGGCCCTCCCGGACAGGGGTATTAGAGGTACTGTAAGCCCATTCTGCAGAGTGTCGCTGGTTTTCCTGTTCCCCAGAGACTAGGATCTGCTTGTACAATGAACGTGAGCTATTTTGTGTCTCATTCTCCCTGGGTAACGTTTTGGGGATTTGCGAAGAATCACGATAATACATAATAAGACAAATGCATTTAAAGATGGAAATTGAATTTGCTGCCAACTTCAACCAATGTCCAAATAGTCAGACAAACCCACCATAGTCCCAACACCCTATCCCAATACTGATCCAAGAAGCGCAATAATATCTCGCCTTAAGCCACCATACACTGAACCATTATCACTCATATCCAGCCAAATTCACAGCAGTTCTCCACGGTTATCACCCAGTGTGTGGACTAATTGGCTCATACCGAGCTGATCGCTAGCTGCTGTTGTTCGCTGTGTAGCGATCAGTTAAAAAAATGGCAAAACTGCGCATGCGTATGCACCGCAATGTGCACGCACAGCGTACGGGTACAAAGAGCATCGTGGTTTTGCACAGGTTCTAGAGACGCTTTCAGGCGCACAGCCGATCGCAAGGAGACTGACAGGAAGTGGGAGTTTCTGGGTGTCAACTGACCGTTTTCTGGGAGTGTTTGGAATAACGCAGGCGTGGCCGGGGGTTTGCTGGGCGGGTATCTGACGTCATTACAGTGTCACTCGTCGCAGCAATCATCGCACAGAATAAGTAACTACAGGGCTGGTCTTGTTCTGCACAAAATGTGTTTGCAGCCGCTCCGCTGCACAGGCGTTCGCACTCCTGCAAAGCGAAAATACACTCCCCCGTGGGCGGAGATTATGCGTTTGCACGGCTGCTAAAAACTGCTAGCGAGCGATCAACTCGGAATGAGGGCCCCTGGTCCATGCTGAAAACGTCCAATTAAAAAACCAGTCTGTATAATTTGCTTTGATTATTAAATCTGTCCGTTCCTCCTGACCCGTACACTGCGCCCTTACATCTCTAAGCGTACGGAGGCACGGCTATTGGGCCTCATTCATAGCTCCTATGTATTAGTTTTAAATCTACATACGTTAAAAAATGTCAAATATCCCCATTTCTTGTAAACAGCCACACTCACATCTGTGTGCAACATGTCCCCAGGAAAAAATCATACACAGCCCCCCCTCCCCTCCCCCACCCAACGCCTCCTTACAGCTCACACGTCCAAAATGTGACACGTTCTGGCTAAAATATGAACTAATATGTTGTATTTGTCTCCAGATCATATTACATAGAAGTATATTGGCAACGGCATGCACATACATAATTCCTATGGTTGGTGCACTTAAAATAAGAATTTACTCACCGGTAATTCTATTTCTCGTAGTCCGTAGTGGATGCTGGGGACTCCGTAAGGACCATGGGGAATAGACGGGCTCCGCAGGAGACTGGGTACTCTAAAGAAAGATTCAGTACTATCTGGTGTGCACTGGCTCCTCCCTCTATGCCCCTCCTCCAGACCTCAGTTAAGGAAACTGTGCCCGGAAGAGCTGACATTACAAGGAAAGGATTTTGGAATCCAGGGTAAGACTCATACCAGCCACACCACTCACACCGTATAACTTGTGATAAACATACCCAGTTAACAGTATGAACAACAACTGAGCATCACTCAACCGATGCTACATAACCATAACCCTTTGTTAAGCAATAACTATATACACGTATTGCAGAAAGTCCGCACTTGGGACGGGCGCCCAGCATCCACTACGGACTACGAGAAATAGAATTACCGGTGAGTAAATTCTTATTTTCTCTAACGTCCTAGTGGATGCTGGGGACTCCGTAAAGACCATGGGGATTATACCAAAGCTCCCAAACGGGCGGGAGAGTGCGGATGACTCTGCAGCACCGAATGGGCAAACACAAGGTCCTCCTCAGCCAGGGTATCAAACCTGTAGAATTTTGCAAAAGTGTTTGAACCCGACCAAGTAGCAGCTCGGCAAAGCTGTAATGCCGAGACCCCTCGGGCAGCCGCCCAAGAAGAGCCCACTTTCCTTGTGGAATGGGCTTTCACTGATTTCGGCTGCGGCAATCCCGCCGCAGAATGAGCCTGCTGAATCGTGTTACAGATCCAGCGAGCAATAGTTTGCTTTGAAGCAGGAGCACCCAGCTTGTTGGATGCATACAGGATAAACAGCGAGTCAGTCTTCCTGACTCCAGCCGTTCTGGTTACATAAATCTTCAAAGCCTGGACTACGTTCAGCAACTTGAAGTCCTCCAAGTCACGAGTAGCCGCAGGCACCACAATAGGTTGGTTCAAATGAAAAGATGACACCACCTTTGGCAGAAACTGCAGACGAGTCCGCAATTCTGCCCTGTCCATATGGAAAACCAGATAGGGGCTTTTACATGACAAAGCCGCCAATTCTGACACACGCCTAGCTGAAGGTAAAGCCAACAGCATGACCACTTTCCACGTGAGATACTTTAGTTCCACTGTCTTAAGTGGCTCAAACCAGTGGGATTTCAGGAAATCCAACACCACGTTAAGATCCCAAGGTGCCACTGGTGGCACAAAAGGGGGCTGAATATGCAGCACTCCCTTAACAAACATCTGAACCTCAGGCAGTGAAGCCAGTTCTTTTTGAAAGAAGATGGATAGGGCCGAAATCTGGACCTTTATGGACCCTAATTTTAGGCCCATAGTCACACCTGACTGTAGGAAGTGCAGGAATCGACCCAGCTGGAATTCCTCTGTAGGGGCTTTTCTGGCCTCACACCAAGCAACATATTTTCGCCATGGCCCTCATTCCGAGTCGTTCGCTCGGTAATTTTCTTCGCATCGCAGCGTTTTTCCGCTTAGTGCGCATGCGCAATGTTCGCACTGCGACTGCGCCAAGTAATTTTGCTATGAAGATAGTTTTTTTACTCACGGCTTTTTCTTCGCTCCGGCGATCGTAGTGTGATTGACAGGAAATGGGTGTTACTGGGCGGAAACACAGCGTTTTATGGGCGTGTGGATAAAAACGCTACCGTCTCCGGAAAAAACGCGGGAGTGGCTGGAGAAACGGAGGAGTGTCTGGGCGAACGCTGGGTGTGTTTATGACGTCAAACCAGGAACGCCAAGCAGTGAACTGATCGCAGATACCGAGTAAGTCTGAAGCTACTCTGAAACTGCTAAGTAGTTTGTAATCGCAATATTGCGAATACATCGTTCGCAATTTTAAGAAGCTAAGATTCACTCCCAGTAGGCGGCGGCTTAGCGTGTGTAACTCTGCTAAAATCGCCTTGCGAGCGAACAACTCGGAATGAGGGCCCATATACGGTGATAATGCTTTGCTGTCACGTCCTTCCTAGCCTTTATCAGCGTAGGAATAACTTCATCCGGAATGCCCTTTTCTGCTAGGATTCGGCGTTCAACCACCATGCCGTCAAACGCAGCCGCGGTAAGTCTTGGAACAGACAGGGCCCCTGTTGCAACAGGTCCTGTCTGAGAGGCAGAGGCCATGGTTCCTCTGTGAGCATTTCTTGCAGTTCCGGGTACCAAGTCCTTCTTGGCCAGTCCGAAACAATGAGTATTGTTTTCACTCTTCCTTACGATTCTCAGTACCTTGGGTATGAGAGGAAGAGGAGGAAACACATAGACCGACTGGAACACCCACGGTGTTACCAGTGCGTCCACAGCTATCGCCTGAGGGTCCCTTGACCTGGCGCAATACCTTTTTAGCTTTTTGTTGAGGCGGGACGCCATCATGTCCACCTGTGGCAGTTCCCACCGACTTGCAATCTGCGTGAAGACTTCTTGATGAAGTACCCACTCTCCCGGGTGGAGGTCGTGCCTGCTGAGGAAGTCTGCTTCCCAGTTGTCCACTCCCGGAATGAACACTGCTGACAGTGCTTGCACGTGATTCTCCGCCCAACGAAGAATCCTGGTGGCTTCCGCCATCGCAACTCTGCTTCTTGTGCCGCCCTGGCGGTTTACATGAGCCACTGCGGTGATGTTGTCTGACTGAATCAGCACCGGTTGGTTGCGAAGCAGAGGCTCCGCTTGACTCAGGGCGTTGTATATGGCCCTTAGTTCCAGGATATTTATGTGCAGACAAGCCTCCTGACTTGACCACAACCCTTGGAAGTTTCTTCCATGAGTGACTGCCCCCCATCCTCGGAGGCTCGCATCCGTGGTCACCAGGACCCAGTCCTGTATGCCGAACCTGCGGCCCTCGAGAAGGTGAGCACTCTGCAGCCACCACAGAAGAGACACCCTGGCCCTGGGGGACAGGGTGATCAGCCGATGCATCTGAAGATGCGATCCGGACCACTTGTCCAACAGATCCCACTGAAAGATCCTCGCATGGAACCTGCCGAAGGGAATGGCTTCGTATGATGCCACCATCTTTCCCAGGACTCGCGTGCAGTGATGCACCGACACCTGTTTCGGTTTTAAGAGGTCTCTGACTAGAGTCACGAGCTCCTGAGCCTTCTCCACCGGGAGAAACACCTTCTTCTGGTCTGTGTCCAGAATCATGCCCAGAAAGGGCAGACGCGTCGTAGGAATCAGCTGCGATTTTGGGATATTCAGAATCCAGCCGTGCTGTTGCAACACTTCCTGAGAGTGTGCTACGCTGATGAGCAACTGCTCTCTGGACCTCGCCTTTATGAGGAGATCGTCCAAGTATGGGATAATTGTGACTCCTTGCTTTCTCAGGAGCACCATCATTTCCGCCATTACCTTGGTAAATATGCTCGGTGCCGTGGAGAGCCCAAACGGCAACGTCTGGAATTGGTCCTGTACCACAAATCTGAGGTACTCCTGATGAGGTGGATAAATGGGGACATGCAAGTAAGCATCCTTGATGTCCAGAGACACCATAAAATCCCCCTCTTCCAGGCTTGCAATGACCGCTCTGAGCGATTCCATTTTGAACTTGAATTTCTTCAGATAAATGTTCAGGGATTTTAAATTCAAGATGGGTCTGACCGAACCGTCCGTTTTCGGTACTACAAACATAGTGGAATAGTAACCCCTTCCCTGTTGAAGGAGAGGAACCTTTACAACCACCTGCTGGAGGTATAACTTGTGAATTGCTGCCAGCACTACCTCCCTTTCCATGGGGGAAACTGGCAAGGCCGATTTTAGGTAACGGTGAAGGGGCGTCACCTCGAATTCCAGTTTGTATCCCTGAGACACAACTTGTATAGCCCAAGGATCCACCCGTGAGCGAACCCACTGGTGGCTGAAATGTCGGAGACGCGCCCCCACGGCTCCTGGCTCCGCCTGTGGAGCCCCAGCGTCATGCGGTGGATTTAGTGGAAGCCGGGGAGGACTTTTGTTCCTGGGAACTAGCTGCGTGGTGCAGCCTCTTTCCTCTACCCCTTCCTCTGGCAAGAAAGGATGCACCTCTGACTTTCTTGCTCTTTTGCGAACGAAAGGACTGCATTTGGTAATACGGTGCTTTCTTAGGCTGTGGCGGGACATAAGGCAAGAAATTTGACTTCCCAGCCGTAGCTGTGGAAACTAGGTCTGAGAGACCGTCCCCAAACAATTCCTCACCCTTATAAGGTAAAACCTCCATGTGTTTTTTAGAGTCGGTATCCCCTGTCCATTGCCGAGTCCATAAGACCCTTCTGGCAGAAATGGACATTGCATTTACTCTAGAGCCCAGCAGGCAAATGTCCCTCTGGGCATCCCGCATATATAGGACCGCGTCCTTGATATGTGCCAGGGTCATTAGAACAGAGTCCCTGTCCAGGGTATCTAACTCCTCAGACAGAGTATCCGTCCATGCTGCTACCGCACTACACATCCAGGCCGAAGCAATTGCTGGCCTCAGCAGCGTACCAGAATGTGTGTAAACAGACTTCAGGATAGCTTCCTGCTTTCTATCCGCAGGATCCTTTAGGGCGGCCGTATCCTGAGACGGCAGGGCCACCTTCTTAGATAAGCGTGTCAACGCCTTGTCTACCCTGGGGGAGGATTCCCAGCGTAACCTGTCCGTTGGCGGGAAAGGATACGCCATCAGCAATCTCTTGGAAATTACTACCTTCCTATCAGGGGAATCCCACGCTTTTTCACATAATTCATTCAATTCATGTGATGGGGGAAAAGCCACTTCTTGCTTTTTCTCCCCATACATATAAATCCTCTTGTCAGGGACAGGATTTTCCTCAGAAATGTGTAACACATCCTTCATTGCCACAATCATGTAGCGGATGGCTTTAGTCATTTTAGGCTGCAACTTTGCATCATCGTCATCGACACTGGAATCAGATTCCGTGTCGACGTCTGTGTCAACTAACTGGGATATTGGGCGCTTTTGAGACCCTGACGTCCTCTGCGCTGTGGGAGCAGGCATGGGTTGAGACCCCGACTGTCCCAAGGCTACAGCTTTATCCAATCTGTTATGTAAGGAGCTTACATTATCATTTTACACCTTCCACATATCCATCCAATCAGGTGTCGGCCCCGTCGGGGGCGACACCACATCTATTTGCACTTGTTCTGCCTCCACGTATCCTTCCTCATCAAACATGTCGACACAGGCGTACCGACACACCGCACACATACAGGGAACGCTCTGACTGAGGACAGGACCCCACAAAGGCTTTTGGGGAGACAGAGAGAGAGTATGCCAGCACACACCCCAGCGCTATATAACCCAGGGATTACACTGTACCTTAGTGTTTACCCAGTAGCTGCTGTTTTTATATATATATATATATATATATATATATCTGCGCCTAAATTTATGTGCCCCCCTCTCTTTTTTACCCTCTATTGCACCTGTATACTGCAGGGGAGAGCTTGGGGAGCGTCCTTCCAGCGGAGCTGTGAAGAGAAAATGGCGCTGGTGTGCTGAGGAAGAAGGCCCCCTCAGCGGCGGGCTTCTGTCCCGCTTCTCATGTGTAAAAATGGCGGGGGCTCCCACATATATACAGTGCCTGACTGTATATATGTATACTTTTGCCATCAGGTATCTTAATTGCTGCCCAGGGCGCCCCCCCCTGCGCCCTGCACCCTACAGTGACCGGAGTGTGCTGCGGGAGCAATGGCGCACAGCTGCAGTGCTGTGCGCTACCTTAAGTGAAGACAGGAGTCTTCTGCCGCCGATTTCGATGTCTTCTTGCTACTGCTGCTTCTGTACTTCTGGCTCTGCGAGGGGGACGGCGGCGCGGCTCCGGGAACGGACGATCAAGGTTAGGTACCTGTGTTCGATCCCTCTGGAGCTAATGGTGTCCAGTAGCCTAAGTAGCGCAACTTAGCTGCAGTGAGTAGGTTTGCTTCTCTCCCCTCAGTCCCACGCAGCAGAGAGTCTGTTGCCAGCAGAAGCTCACTGAAAATAAAAAACCTGACAAAATACTTTCTTTTCTAGCAAGCTCAGGAGAGCCCACTAGGAGCACCCAGCTCTGGCCGGGCACAGATTCTAACTGAGGTCTGGAGGAGGGGCATAGAGGGAGGAGCCAGTGCACACCAGATAGTACTGAATCTTTCTTTAGAGTGCCCAGTCTCCTGCGGAGCCCGTCTATTCCCCATGGTCCTTACGGAGTCCCCAGCATCCACTAGGACGTTAGAGAAAATATATTGGGTGCCAAGGGCTGATATAAATCCGCCAATCTAGATTTGGGCAGCAGCAGAGGCGTGGGGTGTAAGTACACCCCAATCTACACCGGGGACTCTCCCAAGGCGATTTGAGCTTTGCCACGGGACGTTCTGCAATGCCTACAGGTGTAACGTACAAGTGAGACAGAGGCACGGTGAACAAGCCGGGTCAGTACACAACTGTAGTGCGAGTAAAGCAGGAGGACTGATGGAAAGGAACATCAGGATAAGCCGGGTCCGAACCAAATGTTGGAGAAACCAGAGATAAGACACATCTGGGCCAGGGACGCAGGAGACAATCAGGATACGAGATATGGAAAAGAGGAATCTGGAAACCATGGAATGTTGGAGCACATGTTGTGAGCCAAAGATCCTGGTGGCATACCATGTGCCAGGACAGGCTGAAATACTGTCATTTAAGGTGGATTCAGATTGGTTGATCAGTCCTCCAATTATTATACACCCATTCCTTTAAACTCGATTCTGAGTTTCACACCCAATCCATGGAGAGTGGGACTGCAGCAGCAACAGAGGACTCTGGCAGCCGTGGAAGGGAGAAGTGGTGCAGCGGGCAGGATGGCAGACCGGGTACAAGGCCCCAGCACTTTTACCATTTCAGCGTGACTCTTCATTAATCCGCACCTAAGGCCCCTTTTTCGGCAAACAAAAAAAACCTTGACGCTTGCAGGGTTTTGGTGCAATTGTAGCAATGAAGTATGAGGACTCATCAGTAGATAATCCCACATCTGACTCAGACACAATGAAGAATGTTTTATATACAAGTGCGGAATCCCAGACTGGAATAACACGTTTTCTACCCATTTAGCAAACGGCTAATTGTCAAGTCATTATATTTCCATGAGAGACAATCAGGGTAAAACCATAAAGATGGAGCAATTGCGCCCCCAGTTTGAGCGGTCACTCCAATTAAAGCTTTTCCACCTTACATGCACCATGCCACATAATTCAATTTCTCTGACACTTCCTAGTAAGACAAATCCGTTCTGCACCTGATGAGGGGAGTAACAGCAGGACACTGGTGGGCGCGGTATGTTATGTGGACACCAGACTACTGACATGAACATTATGTTGACATAGGGGGTCATTCCGACCCGTTCACATGCAGCGGTTTGTCTCTGCGATGCGAACAGGTCCGGAATGCATATGTGCGGCGGCTGCACTGCACATGCGCGACGGCCGCACTGCACGTGCGCGACGTTGCCCGGCGACAGGGGTCACCGGGTTACGTCGCGTCCTACGAAGTAAGTGGTCGCAGAGCCAACCGCAAGAAGATTGACAGTAAGAAGGCGTACCTGGGCGGATCTGGAGCGTTGGAGGCCGTTTTCGGGGACTGGAGAAGAAAACGCAGGCGTGTCCAGCAGAACAAAGGGCGGATGTCTGACGTCAAAGCCGGGCCCATCATCGCTGAAATCGTCGCACAGGGTAAGTATGTCCAGGGCTGGTCTTGTTTTGCTTGAAATTGTTTTAGCTTAGTAGGGCTGCACGGAGAATGATTGACAGGAAAGGGGCGTTTCTGGGAGGTAACAGCGTTTTCCGGGAGTGTGCCCTGCTATGCTACAATACACTCCCCCATAGGTGTGGACTATTGATCGCAGCAGCAGCAATAAGTTGCTGGCTGAGGTCAACTCGGAATGACCACCATAGACGTCAGCATGGTCATCATGTCGACACAGTCCAAATAGGTTGACGTTGTGCATGTCAACATAGTGTTTTTTTCACTATTTAAGCCCTAATCCTAAAATGAGCACTAAATTGTAGGGCGACAGCAACTGGACCGGGAGCAGGCTCGGACTGGCCCACAGGGGTACAGGGGAAACCACCGGTGGGCCCCACTGCCTGGAGGCCAACATCCTCCTCTAGTGATCAGGTTCCAGACTGTGCACTTGAGTTATATATTATACATGTTACCTTATACTGCACAGGATTATGATGTGTTCTCTACAGTACATTGCTGTCATTAATCTGGCACATTATCATGCATGCACTAGCATTAATTACTATATAAATTATCAAGGAGTCCAGACCAGGTACTCTATAATGGTTAGCCAAACCTCTGTGGTGGCTGGCCACACCCCCTTTGGAGGCTGGCCACACCTCTATTCATGGGCCCCTACCACTGCATACCCCCGGTGGGCCCTTCATGCTCCAGTCCGACACTGACTGGGAGATTTCCTGTAGGAGTGGGGTCGCGGCTGTCAGGTAGACACACACCCCGTCATACGCTCCCTGGGTGACGTGTAATCACAGGTGTGCGGTCACGGCTGGTGTCTCTCATGGAAATATAATGACTTGACAATTAGCCGTTTGCTAAATGGGTAGAAATCGTGTTATTCCAGTCTGGGATTCCGCACTTGTATATAAAACATTCTTCATTGTGTCTGAGTCAGATGTGGGATTATCTACAGATGAGTCCTCATACTTCATTGCTGCAATTGCACCAAAACCCTGCAAGAGTCACGTTTTTTTTTTTGTTGCCGAAAAAGGGGCCTTAGGTGCGGATTAATGAAGATTCACGCTGAAATGGTAAAAGACGCCGCGCCGATGCAATCGCAACTCTGCGTAAGCATTTGCAGAATTGCGATCCACACACAGAAACCGAGCACCGTCGACAGTTGCGGCTGACCCGTGCCTGCCAAAGAATAATGCGGATGCAGTCGCACAAGCGCCATGTGTTTAATCGCAAGCGATCGCAGATGATGTCAGATATACACCCCGAAAACGAACGGCCATGACACGCCTGGTTTTCCCACCCACTCTCCACGAACGCCATGTTACCTCCCACAAACGGTCACTTCCTGTCAATCAAATGGCGATCACATCTCACTGAGCCTGCAAACGCACGGCAATCGCGACGCGGCCGTTGTACACGCAAAATGCACTGGCAGCGCATGCACAGTCTGACGATAATCGTCCGACTTGCGTTTCTGCAATTTAGCAATCAACGCGGAATAAGGGCCGTAGGGCCTAATTCAGATCCGATCGCTGTTATGCAAAAATCGCACAGCGGCTGATTATCGAACGACTGCGCATGCATACGGATCGTAATGCACAGGCGTGGGGCCAAACTGCGAGAAAATCTTGCATTTTTTTTTTTATTGCTAGGTGGACGCAGGTTGAGTGACAGGAAGTGGGCGTTTGGGGGTGGTCACTGGCCGTTTTAGGGAAGGGTCTGACTGATGTTTTAAAGTAGCAATAATATAGTAGGTGGTTTTGGGGGACATTTACTAAGTAGTGATAAGAGCGGAGAAGTGAGCCAGTGGAGAAATTTCCCCATCAACCAATCAGCATCTCTGTATCATTTCATAGTATGCAAAATATAGATGTTACTTCAGTGCTGATTGGTTGCCATGGGCAACTTCTCCACTGGCTCACTTCTCCGCTCTTATCACTGCTTAGTAAATGTCCCCCTTTATCTTTTACAAGAATGCTACTAGAAGACATTGGTCAGACTGGCCATGGTGTATTGACAGGATCGATCGGAAATGACTATGGTGATGCGATGTTCTTACCCTACTCTCCATCGTCTACGTCTGTGCATGCGCCACCTTTTCTCCTACGCCCACTGCGCAATATTGTTTCCAGGATTTGTATTACCTACAAAGATGCCAATCCCCTATCAATCCATATGGCACCTCTGATTGGCTAACATCCCTGAGAAGGAGTATATGCAAATCTATATGGCCCAGATGGAACCCATAGGAGGCACAGCCTTTGGAACCCCTAGGAATTCAGGTGCGTCAGGCTCAGCCCCCGCACCAGGACCTCTTCTGCCGGCACCAAAACATTTCCCTTGTTATGGTAATTATTATTTTTCGGCTAATGAAAGCAAACAGACACACTTGTGCAGGCAAAGAGCTGCTGGTGCCCAGAGGCCCTGTGTCTGTGTATGATGCTAAATCCGCCCACTGGGTGAGACTAACATGCAGTTACCACACACGCCCGGCCCTGCAGGACAGATACTGCATGCGGAGAACAATGACAGGAGAGAGAACATTCCTGAGCTGTATACTGTACATGGGATCACAGCACAACTCATGGGAAATGATGTGTAAATAATGTAGTCTTCTCTCTACCAGACAATAACCCCTCAGACATGCACACTGTATAGTCTCTTTACACATTGCCTATATATAATAAGAATATGCAGTCACTAGGAGCCAGTGACATCACAGAGAGTGCAGCCTATCCAGTCACTAGGAACCAGTGACATCACTGAGAATGCAGCCTATCCAGTCACTAGGAGCCAGTGACATCACTGAGAGTGCAGCCTATCCATTCACTAGGAACCAGTGACATCACTGAGAGTGCAGCCTATCCATTCACTAGGAACCAGTGACCTCACTGAGCATGCAGCCTATCCATTCACTAGGAACCAGTGACATCACTGAGAGTGCAGTCTATCCATTCACTAGGAGCCAGTGACATCACTGAGAGTGCAACCTATCCAGTCACTAGGAACCAGTGACATCACTGAGAGTGCAGCCTATCCAGTCACTAGGAACCAATGACATCACTGAGAGTGCAGCCTATCCATTCACTAGGAACCAGTGACCTCACTGAGCGTGCAGCCTATCCAGTCACTAGGAACCAGTGACATCACTGAGAGTGCAGCCTATCCATTCACTAGGAGCCGTGACATCACTGAGAGTGCAGCCTATCCATTTACTAGGAGCCAGTGACATCACTGAGAATGCAGCCTATCCAGTCACTAGGAGCCAGTGACATCACTGAGAAAGCAGCCTATCCAGTCACTAGGAGCCAGTGACATCACTGAGAAAGCATACTAAACATTCACTTTGCAAATAAATCCTCTCTGCGGCCATCGGAAGACCATAGCGGCACATGCGACTTAGACACATGTACAGAATGATAATAATCACTCAACTGTGAAAGAAAATCGGGTTTACGTATGTCTCTGAATCAGGCCCTTAGTTCCGTGCACGCCAAGCCTGAGCAATTATGGCCGACTTGCGCTCACCCCTGCATCTGGGAAACATTACAGCCTGATACAGTATAAGAAGGGTAAAGGAGAATCGGTGAGCGAGAGACACTGCACTCCAAATCAGAAGACCATGAACTCTCCGTGACTGTGAGCTCTGCGGCCCTCACTATGCCTGACATTTCCCTTTACCCCTAGTTACATCCATGGCCAGAGTATTACAACAATAAATTATTATATAATCTCCAACAGGGGACATTTCTCCGCTCTGTCCGGCAGCCAAGTTCTGTGGGAGCTGTATGTTCGCCTCGCCGCGGTCCACAGCAAGAGTCCTAGCATCACCCCCCCTGTCCTGGATGGGCGGATCTCAGGGTCATGACTGATTTCCCAGAATCCCCGGCGAGCCTCAGTCTTGTGCATTGTTGTGTGTGAGGTTACACAGCAGTCAAAGTATTGGCAGCTTAGAAAACACATTGCTCAAAACATTCCAGGACACCCCTCTGGAGAGTGAGGGGTGCAAAGCTGAACTTTTGGGTAGACAAAAACGACACAGGTTGTGAGGTGTCAAAGCAAATGACATTGGTGATCTGAAGATGATAACATAACTAAGAGACTGCAGACAGCTACTAGAGACCCTTTATAATGGGTGAGGACGTCCCCAGAAGAATATGCACAATGGTGTAAAATCCATCATTAGGAGAACTAGGTTATCTAGATAAGGGGCCTATTTATCAACAACTATGATAAATGGTGCTCCAGCCAATCAGCTCATGTCATGTGTTTGAAAAATGACAGTTGGGAGCTGATTGGCTGGAGCGCCAGGTTTGGGTTTGGTGCACTGCCTGTGATAACGGCAGGACAGACGTTCAAGATGAGCAGCGAGCCGGCCGGCCAGCCAAGCGCGTCCACCACAGGCTGTGCACCGGACCCAAACCTGTTTCCGTAGTGCCCCTGCCTGCAGGGTAAAGGGGAGTTTAAGGCAGCAAATAAAATCATAGCTCGCCATCACTATCTGTATCTGCGGCTTCCCATAAGATAACGGACAGGGGGCCACTTACCCGCAGCTTCTCTTCAGCCTTGGTGGACTGCTTACAGTTGGGATGCCAGACCGTGGAACCTGCAAGAAGTTAAAGAGACAGCTGAGCTGGGTGTGAGGTCTCTTGCTATAAGGACTGAGCTGCAGTCTCTTTGGTGCATGTGCAACATCTGAATCTCGTTGGCTTTGCAGATTACATTCCTCTGCACAAACCTCATCTCTGAATCCTAACCGTGCGCATAACGTTACATTCATCAGAAGAATAAGATGGGAGGTCCGGTCACTATTATACAGCTGGGCGGTGAATTCTCGTGTTCCCGGGACTGATCGCAAAACCCAAACAGTGTCCGTCTGATTATACGTTAAATAGTCTAACATTCAGGATGGGTCACAAAGATGAGTGAGAGCTCTCAATGTACAGACTGAACTACATCGCACTAGACGGAGTGGGTATCCGGACTCCAGGTCGACAACAAAAAGGTTGACACACCTTAGGTAGACGCCAATTGGTCGACACACCTTGGGTCGACATGGACAAAAGGTCGACAGGAACAAGGTCGACATGGAAAAATGTCGACATGAGTTTTTTATGTTTTATTTTCTTTTTTCAAACCTTTTCATACTTAACTATCCACGTGGACTACGATTGGAACGGTAATCTGTGCCGAGCGAAGCGAAGGCACCATGCCCGAAGCATGGTTCCCGGTCACTCTACGAAGAAAACGACACCAAAATAACATTAAAAACTCATGTCGACCTTTTTCCATGTCGACCTTGTTCCTGTCGACCTTTTGTCCATGTCGACCTAAGGTGTGTCGACCAATTGGCGTCGACCTAAGGTGTGTCGACCTTTTTGTTGTCGACCCTGAGTCCCAGACCCGACGGAGTGACCCTATAGCATACTGTATAGACTGTAGCTAAAGTAACACAATGCTTCTAAGAAGAGTGTGGAGCATTTACAAAAATAACTAACACAAAAATATAACAATATAATAAGTGCTAATAGTTTATTTTTTAGCAATTAAGTGAATGAACAGGAAATAAATCTAAATAAAATCAATATTTGGTATGAACATCCTTTGCCTTCAAAACTGCATTAATTCTTCTAGGTACACTTGCACAAAGTCACGGAATTTGTAGGATTATAGGGGGTCATTCCGACCTGTTCGCACGCAGCGGTTCTTCGCTGTGGTGCGAACGGGTCGGAAATGCGCATGCACGGCGGGCGCATTGCGCACGCGCGTCATTGCCTGGCGACAATCATCGCTGGGCAACGACGCCGTCAGCGACAAATGTGATCGCAGCGGCGATCGCAAGAAGATGGACAGGCGGGAGGCATTCCGGGGGTGGATACTCACCGTTTCCAGCCGTTTTTGGGGAGTGGTAAGAAGAACACAGGCGTGTCCAGGCGAACGGAGGGCGGATGTCTGACGTCAGGACCGGGACCTTCATCGCTGGATCCGTCTCACAGGGTAAGTAGCTGCTGGTCTACTATTGTTTTGAGTGAAACATTTTTAGCATAGCAGGGCTGCACAAGCGATCGCAGCCCTGCTATGCTAAAATACACTCCCCCATAGGCGGCGTCTATTTGGTCGTACGAGCAGCAAAAAGTTGCTACGTGCGATCAACTCGGAATGACCTCCATAATCAGGTGTATAATTACCAATCATACCAAACAGGTGATAATGATCATCATTTTCATATGTAGGTTAAAACACATTCATTAACTGAAACAGAAACAGCTTTGCAGGAGGCTTAAAACTGGGTGAGGAACAGCCAAACTCTGCTACAAAGGCGTGGAAGACAGTTTCATGTCACAGGTCATACACCATGGCAAGACAGAGCACAGCATCAAGACAGTAATGCATTAATGCTGTGTATTAATGACATTTAATACACAGCATACCAGCAAGTTATAGCAACGTTTCAGTGCAGACTGTAGCATTGGATAAAAGATACATAAAGTCACGGGGTGGTCAGATCACAGCGGAAATAGCGGAACCTTGCAGCTGCGTATCACATGGGAAAAGGAATGAATCCTAACAGACTCCTTTCCAGGCGAATTGCACAAATATTTATGCTCTCTCCATGAAATACAATCTCGCTAGTCACTGGAATTGATATCACTATTTAACTAAGTGTTAATACACTTCACACCACCAGGTGTTGTTCCTGTAATTCTATCTATGGGGCTTCACCGACAATATATTCCAGTACAAATAGTTTCCCGAGAAGAATGGGGCACTTTTCCCAGCCGAAAAAAACAAAGGGGAAAACGTATCAGCCGCAGAGAACTATAACCTGTGACATAAACTGGGAATGCCATGGCGTCATCAGGCGGTTTGAGCAGGGGAAACATTTTGGATAAAGATGATTTAAATCCCCGATAGATGAGGCCGAGTTGGCCGAGACTGAAACATTTATCACCCGAAGAAAAGCCAAACCCCGGCCAAGGTAAACATTGTTACTGACAGCCGAAGAATGCTCAGATCCCGCAGAATGGACAGCCCTAGGGGAAAGGAGAATAACGATAATAATTGGAGAGAGGAAAAGCAGGATGGAAGGAATAGTAGTCTTATTTCCTGGCTGCTTAATGACCGGTATTAATTATTTATTTATTACGTTTCTTAAATAGTGCAGCAAATTCCGTTGCGCTTTACAATCGAAAGCAACGATGATACAACTGGGTAATAACAGTCATAGAGGTAGGAAGGCCCTGCTCGCAAGCTTACAGTATTGCCATGCAGCTATTTCTGTATTATTAGGTGATTTTATGAAGAGAATAAAGGCGAAGGTGTGCAAACGCAGACCACTATTCCGCTCGGTGATCATGGGCCACTCCGAGAAGTGCGGTGTGCCATCTTTTTCTTCCAATTTTGTGTCTTTATTGCACCGCAGCGAAACAACGTCACGGTGCACCAGAGACGCCGGGCAGAGACTGTAACTGCGCAGGGATTGGTTTTAAACGCATACAACACTGCAAATGAAGCACAACGGAACTTGGTGTCAGAAAAATCCTCAGCCGCTCCATTGTAGCACTTCATATCCAGATTCAGACTCAGTCGCACACAGACGCACATCAGATTGATCAATGCAATATAGCAAAGTCGTTTTGTCGCTTCCAGTTATTATATATATGCAAATGGGACCTGGCATGACAAGAGGGGCTAGTTGTCGTGACTGGCACCACAGTATAAAAGGACACATCTGTAGATCCGTGGAATGGGCCCATATCAGTTGTGTTGAGGACTTGAACGGTGAAATAATAATGACGCATCGGACAAAACTTCAAAAGCATTGATGTGGAGAAAACCAAAAACACAACAACATAGGGCAGGGTGGCTGATCCGGTCATTCCTTACATATATTATACACAAAGTCATTAACTTCAAAAATAACTACAGCCATTCAAGGACTCCGCCAGTCATGAGATACTCCCCCACCGCCGGTCTGTGACAGTCATACTGTAGAAGTAATAGGAGTTACGGCCTCCAGCCATAGGGGCATTTGTCATGTACTAATTAGGGGGTGAGTGTCCCAAGCACAGACCCAGCAATTCCGCCTGCAGATAGGAGGGCGGCTACCTCCTATTCTGACATGTGCTGGGAGGTTGCTTGCTGCCTCCCCTGGTACGCTCGTGGGTGGGATAAATAATACATGGGCCTGACGGTTATGTTGGGACCCTATTTTCAGCGTTAGGATGCTGCAACCACCCATTTTGTGCCATCTCTTCTAGGCATGACCTATTCCACTCAGGGTAATCCCACACAGTGTGCCCAAGATGGCTGCCTCACCTGGTACCCTTTGTAGGTGGAATATAGAACTTGTGGAATTTATTTCTCAGAATGACTGCTCCAACCCTGCAACACTTCTTTTTATTTTTTTATTTCTGTGTGGATTTTCTACTTGCTGTAATACTAAATCCTTTGTCTATGTCTTTGATGGCTGTTAAGCACCTTGAGTCCTATGGGGGAAATAGTGCTATATAAATACAATTATTATTATTATCTGCTTATTATCTGCTTAATAAAAGCCTGCATATAGCAAATCCCCTTTAATTCAATTGTAGTCGGAACTACCGTCTTGTCGGAAAGACGGCAGTTTCCGACTTGTTTAGGCCTGAAACTGTTCCGACCTATTCAATTTGGCTGCCGTTTTTCCGACAAGTCGTCAATTCCGACTTGTCAGAAAACACGTGCATCGGCGGAATAGCCGCGGATCAACGTGTTTTGTCGGAATCGCGGCCAAATCCAACAGGTTTTAGCCCCGTTTCTGACAATGTGAACCCGACTTTAAAAAAAGTCGGATTGGCATTGTTGGGAACGGCCAAATCCCCTAATTGAATACTCAAATGTTGGATCCTTTCCGTCGGAAAAGATCCGACATCAATTGAATATACCCCTAAGTACTTCAAGATCCCCATTAAGGTAAAATCACCACAGGAACCCACAGCCACTTTCCCGGGGAGGGACAGCTTTTATGTGTAAAAAAAAAAAAAAAAAAAAAAAAAAGGGTGACAGTACCTACAGTATATCCACCAACATTTAGGGGGAGATGTACTAAGCAGTGAAAAGAGTGGAGAAGTTGCCCATGGCAACCAATCAGCTGCTCTGTATAATTTTATAGTATACAAATGAGAAATGTTACTGCAATGCTGATTGGTTGCCATGGACAACTTCCCAACTGGCTCACTTCTCCACTTTTTTCACTGCTTAGTACATTAGTAATTTAGGGAGTACCTCTCCTGGGATTAGAGATGTGACGTATTGTTATCCCTATCACATCACCACACCGATATCCCCTGATTCCGAACACCCTCCGCATCCCACCCTCTACCCCAGAGCTACGGTGGCTTCAGTGAAATTACAAGTCCCAGCATAGCTTGTTAGCCACGGCTAGCTAGGCCCAGGTTTTCCCAGGCTGCCTTACGCTGTCATTATACCCACCTTTTCTACTCTAATACCCCCTGAAACTCCACCTCGTGGCACCATAAACATTGCAGCAGGTCCACAGTTAGGGGAATGCGGCAGCAGTGGGGCCTGGATATCACTGTCCTTCTGTTACCAGGATGGGGCACGGGCCGGTTAGGGGGGTCTCACCTTGAAGGTACATTTCCTCTCCTTCGGTAAACATCTGGTGACATCTGCTGCATCGCGCACAGCTCGGATGGTAGTGCTTGTCCCCAGCCTGCGGACACAGAGACACAACACTCAGCACGTGGTACCCACACCAGACACAGGCCACACGTGGCATTAATAAGCATTCTTATCAGTATTGCCTTAGGATGATACTATTTGGTGTCTCGGTTACAATTCTGAGGGAAGTTTTTCATGGTGTCTAAAAGTTCCCTCCGGATTAGAAGCAATTGAGCAGAAAATCCAGAATAAAACGCTAAAGGGGAGATGTATCAAGAAATAAGTGGTATAGTTTCCCATAGCAACCGAGCAACGTCTAACCGTCGTTTTGCAGACTGGTGCTGGATAAAGGACAGTTAGATGCTTTTTGGCTGCTTTGGGCAGCTTCTTCACTATATCTGTCTCCGAGGCTTGGTACATCTCCCCTTATATAAGAAAGCGTTTAGAATGAATACATTGTGATATTACGGTCATATTTTATCTTACAGAATATTTGAAATAAATGATTATTTGACAATAGTGATGACGCTGTAATACTGTACGCAGGGCGAGGCCCTGTGACACATTGTTACTGCAGCCGTGCGGTAATTAATGAGGGATAATATGACTGGGGAAGTGGGGTCGTAGCTACTATCAGACAATGTAACAGGCCTATAGCTGCTCGGCTCAGATTGGAGGTAAATTGCTTCACACACCAAGGAACTTCCACCACAGGAACAAATCTGGATATCTGCGAGATGTACATCTGGCATGTAAGGGTTAATAGCGACTACAGACAATGATGTGAGAATATACGGGGGTCCGGGGGGGTTACGGCGCATACGGTAACAAAACACCAAAGTCCGACCCCCGCTCACTTTATGTATAAATAGGTTTACACACTTGGTGAATGAGGCCCAATGTGTGTGTGTGTGTGTGTGTGTGTGTGAGTGGCCGGTGTAATCTGAGCCTCTGCCTCCGGCCGTAGGGGGATATATCACAGAATAACCAGGGGTTGGGTATCCCGGAACATGGAGGGGACATAGGGGGTCATTCCGAGTTGTTCGCTCGCTAGCAGTTTTTAGCAGCCGTGCACACGCTATGCCGCCTCCCACTGGGAGTGTCTTTTAGATTAGCAGAAGTGCGAACGAAAGGATCGCAGAGCGGCGGCAAAGTTTTTTTGTGCAGTTTTAGAGTAGCTCAAAACCTACTCAGCGCTTGCGATCACTTCAGACTGTTCAGTTCCTGTTTTGACGTCATGAACACGCCATGCGTTCGCCCAGCCACGCCTGCATTTTTCCTGGCACGCCTGCGTTTTTTCGAACACTCCCTGAAAACGGACAGTTGACACCCAGAAACGCCCACTTCATGTTAATCACTCTGCGGCCAGCAGTGCGACTGAAAAGCTTCGCTAGACCTTGTGCGAGACTACATCGTTCGTTGTAATAGTACGTCGCGCGTGCGCATTGCGCCGCATACACATGCACAGAACTGCCTTTTTTTTGCCTCATCGCTGCACAACGAACGAATGCAGCTAGCGATCAACTCAGAATGACCATCATAGGCCACTGGACCTCTGCGCTCCTGCCTGTTGGAAGCAATGTGTGTGAGTGCACCTGGAACCGCAGGATGACACAGCGCATACACACAATGTGTCAGTAATTACCACATGAAACACACACCAGGTCTCCGCACTGCTGCGCGGTGTCTCCGGGGTTCTGGATTCACATCAAGTGCTCGCTACACGTAATCAGTCCGCACCTCATGTGCGCACGGCAAGGGGAATGGAGAGAGGGAAGATAACGCACTAATCCGTAACACCCTTCGCACTGCCGCTAACCTTTTCATTGCCGTAACACTAAACCCTGCTCAGTCTGCAGCCACAGGGAATTCAGGGAGTAATTCAGATCTCATCGCTGGGCTGCGTTTTTTGCACTGCTGCGATCAGATAGTCGCCACCTACAGGGGAGTGTATTTTAGCTGTGCAAGTGTGCGATCACATGTGTAGCAGAGCTGTACAAATTGATTGTGTGCAGTCTCTGCGCAGCCCAGGACTTACTCAGCCGCTGCGATCACATCAGGCTGTCCAGGACCGGATTTGACGCCAGGTACCCGCCCTGCAAACGCTTGGACACGCCTGCGTTTTTACAAACACTCCCTGAAAACGGTCAGCTGCCACCCACAAACGCCTTCTTCCTGTCCATCTCCGTGAACGCCCGTGCAAATGGATCCTTCGCACAAACCCGCCGCTGAACGGCGATCTTTGTACCCGTGCGACGCGCCTGCGCAGTGTGGTGAATACGCATGCGCAGTTTGTGTCTGATCGCCCGCTGTGCGAAAACGCAGCCTAGCGATCAGGTCTGAATCGACCCCTCATTTCACTACCTGTACGATGTGTATATGTGTTGTGGTCAAGAGATTAGAGTGCAAGCTCTGGTGGGCCAGGGACAAACACAGCATTTCAGGGGCTGGTGGTTGAAGAGAATGGTAATTTCTACAAACACTGGGACGTCTAATTAGAGCTTAGAACCTCCTCATAATAAAGACAGAGATGTTTTATGTAGCCCCCATTCCCCCCACCCATGGAAAAGCAAGGGGGGGGGGGTGATAACACTATAATAATTCAGGGGACACAATAGTTCCACTGAGACATGGAGACATATATAAATCACTGCCTGAACCCTGCCCTGGAGAGGGGTATTAGAGAGCACTGGGGTGAGACGCTTCCTGTCTCATTCCTCCAAGCTCCAACGCTCCGGAAGAAGAGAGCGCAAATTATTTATTCTCAGTAATTGCCGATGCCATGGGACAGGAGAGCAGGGTTGCACCACACAGCACATTCATCACGCTGGATAGGAGCAGTGTTTGATTGCAAGCTCTCCAGCCCACACAGGTTATCTTCAAGTTTGCACTGTGCTGTAAAATAGGAGCTAGAAGTTATCACTGTGTACAATTCCCAATACAGCATAGGGACATACGGTATTGGTTGCTCGACAGACTACAGCTCCCTCTAGTGACCAGATTATCATGAAGCGGCATTTTATGTTATGACAAGCTAGAATTCAGATATGGAATCTGCCTGGATTCACTCAGCAGCCACATGTGGTTCCTGGGAAGAGATTACAGGCGGCTGCAGGCGTGTAGCGCGTTCGCCGCGGAAATGATAGAGAAACACAATCCGCTCGGCCGAAATCAGAAACCAAAGAATTTCTCAGGTCCAGAGAGGAAGTTTATCCCAAAGTAAATAAACTAAATGACATCAGCTAATGGGAATGAAGAATTTAACTCCCTGCGTGCCACGGGCTGGAAATCAGGGTGTAGAACACAGACTATATAGGGTTATATATAACCAGATATTGGGACCCTCTAATAACTTGCGCAGCACGGTGAATTCAGGCTTCTGCGCCCATGCGGTACAGGTCATGTGCCCCATTACGGCCGATCTGTGGGCAGGACGCCACATCTTATATCTCACTGGGACAACTCCCACGTCACATATGGCCCACATTCAGTAATCAGAACTGTTGCACTGTTCTTCCATCAAATTGGGACAAATATCCTCATTCCTTATTGGTTGACGTCCACATAGCGGACCCACTTACCACCTTCTGTCACCTCTGTAGCGTTGTCCACACACCGCGTAAAATCAGGACACTTTCACGTGGGGTGTGTTTATTATTGCTCTGCGGTAATTATGGTTCTGTATCACTCTTACCGTACTGATACAGAAGGTTGTACTGTCGCTATTTACCAAGCTCGGTCCGCCCTAGCGGCCCAGGCGAGATCTGGCTAATGGGCCTAATTCAGAGTTGATCGCAGCAGAAAATTTGTTAGCAGTTGGGCAAAATATGTGCAGTGCAGGTGGGGCAGATGTAACACGTGCAGAGAGAGTTAGATTTGGGTGGGGTGTGTTCAAACTGAAATCTAAATTGCAGTCTAAAAATAAAGCAGCCAGTATTTACCCTGCACAGAAACAATATAACCCACCCAAATCTAACTCTCTCTGCACATGTTACATCTGCCCCCCCCCCTGCAGTGCACATGGGCCTTTATTCCGAGATGATCGCTCGCTAGCTACTTTTAGCAGCCGTGCAAACTCATAGTCACCGCCCACGGGGGAGTGTATTTTCGCTTTGCAGGAGTGTGAACGCCTGTGCAGCAGAGCGCCTGCAAACACATTTTGTGCAGAACAAGACCAGCCCTGTAGTTACTTATCCTGTGCGATGATTGCTGCGACGAGTGACACGGTAATGATGTCAGATACCCGCCCAGCAAACGCACGGCCACGCCTGCGTTTTTCCAAACACTCCCAGAAAACAGTTGACACCCAGAAACTCCCACTTCCTGTCAATCTCCTTGCGTCCGCCAGTGCAACTGAAAGCGTCGCTAGAACCTGTGCAAAACCACGATGCTCTTTGTACCCGTACACTGCGCGTGCGCATTGCGATGCATACGCATGCGCAATTTGCCGTTTTTTTAAATGATCGCTACGCAGCAAACAATGGCAGTTAGCGATCAACTCAGAATGAGGGCCATGGTTTTGCCCAACTGCTAACAAATT
This sequence comes from Pseudophryne corroboree, assembly GCF_028390025.1. Lineage (NCBI taxonomy): Eukaryota > Metazoa > Chordata > Amphibia > Anura > Myobatrachidae > Pseudophryne > Pseudophryne corroboree. The sequence continues at coordinate 776,220,292 of NC_086446.1, read as the reverse complement.
TGCTGCTGCGATCAACTCTGAATTACCCCCAATGTCCGAACATTACCTGGTGGAAATCCTGCGACGCCTCCCCCGGGGACCACATTGCCTAGTCCTGGAGGTTACATAAAGCTCACAAATTGCTTAATAAATTGCCATCAGCATAAAGGTCTATGTGGATGACGCTGAACTGCAGTAACCTCAGAGAAATCTCTGTTCCTGTGTTAACCCTTTGTTAATAGGAAAAAATCGGTAATAGACACAACTTCTTAAATATACCCCATTGTATGTGAAGTCTTGTCATTAATATAAATGATTAGTTACCAGCCCCCCAAAATGATGGAACAACATAAGAGTAATGTCAGCAACTGTCTGCATTAGAGCTCATACCCCGGGGTCCCCCTCCGCAGGAGAGAGGAAACCCCTCAATCAGTCCAAAATCTCTGCAAAATGTCCATATTTTCCAATGACGGCCGTGGACCGTTCCGTATGAAACAGAAAAGAGTCACCGCCAGCCGCTGACAAATCAGTCTATTTCTTTTCATCATACAAAATGACACGCAAATCTTACTGCAAAGTCCTCATTTGGGGATGAAACGGGGGAACCGTGTTATTATAATGTTCTATGATGATGATTTGGACTAAACAATGGGGGTCATTCCGAGTTGTTCGCTCGTTATTTTTTTCTCGCAACGGAGCGATTAGTCGCTAATGCGCATGCGCAATGTCCGCAGTGCGACTGCGCCAAGTAAATTTGCTATGCAGTTAGGAATTTTACTCACGGCATTACGAGGTTTTTTCTTCGTTCTGGTGATCGTAATGTGATTGACAGGAAGTGGGTGTTTCTGGGCGGAAACTGACCGTTTTATGAGAGTGTGTGAAAAAAACGCTACCGTTTCTGGGAAAAACGTGGGAGTGGCTGGAGAAACGGGGGAGTGTCTGGGCGAACGCTGGGTGTGTTTGTGACGTCAAACCAGGAACGACAAGCACTGAACTGATCGCACTGGCAGAGTAAGTCTCGAGCTACTCAGAAACTGCACAGAGAAGTCTTTTCGCAATATTGCGAATCTTTCGTTCGCAATTTTGATAAGCTAAGATTCACTCCCAGTAGGCGGCGGCTTAGCGTGTGCAAAGCTGCTAAAAGCAGCTTGCGAGCGAACAACTCGGAATGACCCCCAATATACAAATCCCAGCCACTAGCTCTGCCCCATAATCGGCCCAAGATCAGACTACTACAAGTGTCTCCCTTACTTCTTATTACATGAAATCATTTGTCATTAACATAATAATAATTATTATTATTATTATTATCCTTTATTTATATGGCGCCACAAGGGTTCCGCAGCGCCCAATTACAGAGTACATAAATAATCAAACAGGAAAACAGCAACTTACAGTTGATGACAGTATAGGGCAAGTACAGGGTAAATAAACATAGTTACATCAGCAGATGACACTGGAATAAGTATCAGGTGGCAGAAGACTGCTGGATGTGGTGCAGTTGAAGATTATTAAAGTAAGAAAAGGATAAGCACATGAGGGAAGAGGGCCCTGCTCGTGAGAGCTTACATTCTAAAGGGGAGGGGTAGACAGACAGGGGTGACACAGATGGGGTACATAGAGAGCGTAGAACAGAGGGTTAGGATGAGATTTGGCTGGGTTTGGTGAAGAAGTGGGTCTTGAGAGCCCGTTTGAAATTTTGTAGAGAGATGGAGAGTCTGAGGGGGAGAGGTAGGGAATTCCAGAGAAGTGGTGCAGCACGTGAAAAATCTTGGAGGTAGGAGTGGGAGGAGGTAATCCGTAGGCAGGAGAGTCGGCGTGCATTAGCAGAGCGAAGAGGACGGGTGGCAGTGTAAAGGGAGATAAGGTCAGAGATGTAGATGGGAGAGGAGTGGGTGAGGGCTTTGTAAGCAATTCTCTTTACTGTTCATTTAAATCAAAACCCTAACTGTAAATCCATTCTCTATAGCTCAGTTCAAAAAGTATATATACATATGTGTCCTCGTGGCTGTCCCTACACTGCTAGGATACACTCACCCACTTTAATGTGCAACACTTGTACATCTGCCTTTTGGCTAAGATCAAGTGTAGTACCTGCTTGAGGGAAACACTTGGTGGAGTACCTGTTCTTACACTAGGAGCGTGAGAGGTTCCTAGATGTGGAATAGAGAAACACCTTGTGGAGTACAATGCCGGGGTGTGGCAAGGCCTCTGGTCGAGAGTGGAGAAAAGCCGGGCTTAGTATCTGCTACCTTCGTGGGGGTTTGGGGCAGGGACGGATCTAAACTTTTCTTTAGGGGGGGGGCGGTTTACTGTTTAATCTTGACTCCTCCCTCTACAGTCCCAACTCCTCCTATCTGCAATCCTAACTCCTCCTCTCTCAATTCTGACTGAACTTTTTGAGTGAGACTGAGATAGAGCTTTGTGATTGTTCTATGTACATGTGACTGTGCTGTGGGGTAATTGTATTTATTAGCCCTAGTACCCACACACCAGCAATTGAGGGGCAAATGCTCTGTAACCCTTGCTCTCCTGGCTCCTCTGTGCTGCTCTGGTATAAACTGCAGCACATCGTTCTGCCTCAGGCTCTCCCCGGAGAGCTCTCTTCTGCTCAAAAGTGGGCGTGGCTATGACTGTATTAGGGGGGCGGTCGCCCCCTTCGCGCCCCCCCCCCCCCCCCCCTAAATCCGGCCCTGGTTTGGGGAAGCCCCTATGTGGAGCGGGAACGGCCTGGTCTAGTATCTACACTCGTACTGGGGGTTGACCCTGACACAGAGCGGGTATGAAGCTTGGTCTGGCTGAGAGGTTGGGAGCTGCTCGAAGCTCGAGGTGATATGTGCCCCTGGGGTGCCTGAATTTGCACTGGTGGTATCTGGACGCCTTTGCACTTTGACGGCACGAGCACCATCACTTCCCAACTTCTGATGCACTTTTTCCTTTGCCCTGGCCTTTTGGCTAGGGCAAGGATAATTTTTTATCCCCCACCCCGGCCTTTCGGCTGGGGCTTATTTATTTATTTATACACTAGCACTTATTTATGTTTTGTAAGTCACGTTCACGGTTTTTTGTTGGGGTTTAGGTGGGACCCTTATGGGCCACCCTCTCCCCTAGTTGCTGAGGCCCTCTCCTTTTGGGGAGGGCCAGAAGCTGATTTTGATCCCCAGGGGGAAGCTTCGGCCAACCTTGGGGATATACGAGGGTCCTTCTGCGCCTCGGCAAGGAGGGACCCACAGACCCTTTTCCCCTCAGTAGGCCTTTTAGCTCTGAGGGGTTGGGGAGTAACGGGGCCCTTCTCCTTTTGGAGAGGGTCCAAGATCCTATGCCCCCAGCACGTTTGGCACAGACACTGGGTGATGAAGCCACGCACCTCGAGCGAAAAAAAAAGAAAACTTGTACATCTGCGTGTGACTGAGTCTGATTCTGTGTAAGGGGTCCGATGCAGCTGCCGCAGCTTTTCCTCGCGCCGAGTTCTGCATCTGCCACTTTGTACGAGTGTAAAACTAATTCCTGAGCGTTAAAGTCGTAGCCCGGCGTCTCTAGTGCATCGTGAGTGGGGTTTCGCTGCGCTAGCGGTGCAAAATGGAAAGGTGACGACAGTACGCTTCTCCTTTCAGAGCGGCGCAGTCGCGTCGGGTGCCCTGCGCCCTATGGTGCATGACGACACATCTGTAGTAATGATAGCATTACTGCCTCATGAGATAATTCCCAGTCATAGATGATGTAGGTGTGGAGTTTGTATATTTTCTCCCTGTGGTTGGGTGGGTTGCCTCTGGGTGCTCTGGGTAATAGACTACTGACAAAATTTGGGAGGGGGCACTTGGGATATTGTGTGAGCGCAGAAAAAGAGGGGGCGTGTAGTCCTGACACACCCATATTGTGAATCATGTGGGGTCATAGCAGCAGGTCATGCTCATCACTTTGGGGCAGATGTATTAACCTGGAGAAGGCATAAGGAAGTGATAAACCAGTGATATGTGTAAGGTGATAAACACACCAGCCAATCAGCACCAATATGTAAATTAACAGTTCGGATCTGATTGGCTGGTGCCTTTATCACCTTGCACATATCACTGGTTTATCACTTCCTTATGCTTTCTCCAGGTTAATACATCTGCCCCATTGTTTTATGCTGGTGTGAATGTCCTGCAACCTCCCCTCCCCCCCCATACACACACGCAGTACACTATGGCCCGCAGGGTGGGACAATCCCACCAAAAGCAGGATGGTTGAGAGGTATGGTGTCTATGTGTCCTCCTGGTAGGGAATATAGGGCCTAAGTCAGACTGGATCGCCGCAGCCTGAATCCCTTTGTGGAGTGCGCACCCCGTGAAGCCCAGTGAGGCTTTCAGCATCTCAGGGCTGCGATCGCCTCTGCCTGATTGACAGGCAGAGGCGGTCTCGGGGCGGGAGGGGGCGTGCCAATGGCGTTAGAACACCGTTGGCAGGGCGCAGCCTGGACAACGCAGGCGTGTCAAAACCATTGGGGGGGGGGGGGCGCCGCGGCGGTTGCGTAACATCACACGCAGCCGCTGCGACCTGGGACGCGGTGAGTAGCGGCCTACCAGCGCGCAGGAGCTGAGCAGATAGGGAGCTACTCAGCGGATGCAAAAGCATTGCTGCTGTGCAATGTTTTTGTACCTGTGCGCGGGAGGGGGGGGGGGGAGAGGAGGGAAGGGCCTGACATGCGGGGTGGACTAGCCCTGTGCTGGGCGTCCTCCCGCATGTCAGAGAAACTGATCACAGACGTGACGCTAAATTTACCACATCTACGATCAGATCTGAATTAGGCCCTTAGAGAGTAAGTTCCACTGGTACAGGGGCTGATGTGACTGATATACTCTCTGTAATGTGTGTGTACACGGTACATGTGATAGGGAATAGGAGTGCAAGCTCACTGGGGCAGGGGCTGATGTGACTGATATACTCTCTGTAATGTGTGTGTACAGGGTACATGTGATAGGGAATAGGAGTGCAAGCTCACTGGTGCAGGGGCTGATGTGACTGATATACTCTCTGTAATGTGTGTGTACAGGGTACATGTCATAGGGAATAGGAGTGTAAGCTCACTGGGGCAGGGGCTGATGTGACTGATATACTCTCTGTAATGTGTGTGTACAGGGTACATGTGATAGGGAATAGGAGTGTAAGCTCACTGGGGCAGGGGCTGATGTGACTGATATACTCTCTGTAATGTGTGTGTACACGGTACATGTGATAGGGAATAGGAGTGTAAGCTCACTGGGGCAGGGGCTGATGTGACTGATATACTCTCTGTAATGTGTGTGTACAGGGTACATGTGATAGGGAATAGGAGTGCAAGCTCACTGGGGCAGGGGCTGATGTGACTGATATACTCTCTGTAATGTGTGTGTACACGGTACATGTGATAGGGAATAGGAGTGTAAGCTCACTGGGGCAGGGCTGATGTGACTGATATACTCTCTGTAATGTGTGTGTACAGGGTACATGTGATAGGGAATAGGAGTGCAAGCTCACTGGGGCAGGGGCTGATGTGACTGATATACTCTCTGTAATGTGTGTGTACAGGGTACATGTGATAGGGAATAGGAGTGCAAGCTCACTGGGGCAGGGGCTGATGTGACTGATATACTCTCTGTAATGTGTGTGTACAGGGTACATGTGATAGGGAATAGGAGTGCAAGCTCACTTGGGCAGGGGCTGATGTGACTGATATACTCTCTGTAATGTGTGTGTACAGGGTACATGTGATAGGGAATAGGAGTGCAAGCTCACTGGGGCAGGGGCTGATGTGACTGATATACTCTCTGTAATGTGTGTGTACAGGGTACATGTGATAGGGAATAGGAGTGCAAGCTCACTGGGGCAGGGGCTGATGTGACTGATATACTCTCTGTAATGTGTGTGTACAGGGTACATGTGATAGGGAATAGGAGTGCAAGCTCACTGGGGCAGGGGCTGATGTGACTGATATACTCTCTGTAATGTGTGTGTACAGGGTACATGTGATAGGGAATAGGAGTGCAAGCTCACTGGGGCAGGGCTGATGTGACTGATATACTCTCTGTAATGTGTGTGTACAGGGTACATGTGATAGGGAATAGGAGTGCAAGCTCACTGGGGCAGGGGCTGATGTGACTGATATACTCTCTGTAATGTGTGTGTACAGGGTACATGTGATAGGAATAGGAGTGCAAGCTCACTGGGGCAGGGCTGATGTGACTGATATACTCTCTGTAATGTGTGTGTACAGGGTACATGTGATAGGGAATAGGAGTGCAAGCTCACTGGGGCAGGGCTGATGTGACTGATATACTCTCTGTAATGTGTGTGTACAGGTACATGTGATAGGGAATAGAGTGTAAGCTCACTGGGGCAGGGGCTGATGTGACTGATATACTCTCTGTAATGTGTGTGTACAGGGTACATGTGATAGGGAATAGGAGTGTAAGCTCACTGGGGCAGGGCTGATGTGACTGATATACTCTCTGTAATGTGTGTGTACAGGGTACATGTGATAGGGAATAGGAATGTAAGCTCACTGGGGCAGGGGCTGATGTGACTGATATACTCTCTGTAATGTGTGTGTACAGGGTACATGTGATAGGGAATAGGAGTGTAAGCTCACTGGGGCAGGGGCTGATGTGACTGATATACTCTCTGTAATGTGTGTGTACAGGGTACATGTGATAGGGAATAGGAGTGTAAGCTCACTGGGGCAGGGGCTGATGTGACTGATATACTCTCTGTAATGTGTGTGTACAGGGTACATGTGATAGGGAATAGGAGTGTAAGCTCACTGGGGCAGGGGCTGATGTGACTGATATACTCTCTGTAATGTGTGTGTACAGGGTACATGTGATAGGGAATAGGAGTGTAAGCTCACTGGGGCAGGGCTGATGTGACTGATATACTCTCTGTAATGTGTGTGTACAGGGTACATGTGATAGGGAATAGGAGTGTAAGCTCACTGGGGCAGGGGCTGATGTGACTGATATACTCTCTGTAATGTGTGTGTACAGGGTACATGTGATAGGGAATAGGAGTGTAAGCTCACTGGGCAGGGGCTGATGTGACTGATATACTCTCTGTAATGTGTGTGTACAGGGTACATGTGATAGGGAATAGGAGTGTAAGCTCACTGGGGCAGGGGCTGATGTGACTGATATACTCTCTGTAATGTGTGTGTACAGGGTACATGTGATAGGGAATAGGAGTGTAAGCTCACTGGGGCAGGGGCTGATGTGACTGATATACTCTCTGTAATGTGTGTGTACAGGTACATGTGATAGGGAATAGGAGTGTAAGCTCACTGGGGCAGGGGCTGATGTGACTGATATACTCTCTGTAATGTGTGTGTACAGGGTACATGTGATAGGGAATAGGAGTGCAAGCTCACTGGGGCAGGGGCTGATGTGACTGATATACTCTCTGTAATGTGTGTGTACACGGTACATGTGATAGGGAATAGGAGTGTAAGCTCACTGGGGCAGGGGCTGATGTGACTGATATACTCTCTGTAATGTGTGTGTACAGGGTACATGTGATAGGGAATAGGAGTGCAAGCTCACTGGGGCAGGGGCTGATGTGACTGATATACTCTCTGTAATGTGTGTGTACAGGGTACATGTGATAGGGAATAGGAGTGCAAGCTCACTGGGGCAGGGGCTGATGTGACTGATATACTCTCTGTAATGTGTGTGTACAGGGTACATGTGATAGGGAATAGGAGTGTCAAGCTCACTGGGGCAGGGGCTGATGTGACTGATATACTCTCTGTAATGTGTGTGTACAGGGTACATGTGATAGGGAATAGGAGTGCAAGCTCACTGGGGCAGGGCTGATGTGACTGATATACTCTCTGTAATGTGTGTGTACAGGGTACATGTCATAGGGAATAGGAGTGCAAGCTCACTGGGGCAGGGGCTGATGTGACTGATATACTCTCTGTAATGTGTGTGTACAGGGTACATGTGATAGGGAATAGGAGTGCAAGCTCACTGGGGCAGGGGCTGATGTGACTGATATACTCTCTGTAATGTGTGTGTACAGGGTACATGTGATAGGGAATAGGAGTGCAAGCTCACTGGGGCAGGGGCTGATGTGACTGATATACTCTCTGTAATGTGTGTGTACAGGGTTACATGTGATAGGGAATAGGAGTGTAAGCTCACTGGGCAGGGGCTGATGTGACTGATATACTCTCTGTAATGTGTGTGTACAGGGTACATGTGATAGGGAATAGGAGTGTAAGCTCACTGGGGCAGGGGCTGATGTGACTGATATACTCTCTGTAATGTGTTGTGTACAGGGTACATGTGATAGGGAATAGGAGTGCAAGCTCACTGGGGCAGGGGCTGATGTGACTGATATACTCTCTGTAATGTGTGTGTACACGGTACATGTGATAGGGAATAGGAGTGTAAGCTCACTGGGGCAGGGGCTGATGTGACTGATATACTCTCTGTAATGTGTGTGTACAGGGTACATGTGATAGGGAATAGGAGTGTAAGCTCACTGGGGCAGGGGCTGATGTGACTGATATACTCTCTGTAATGTGTGTGTACAGGGTACATGTGATAGGGAATAGGAGTGTAAGCTCACTGGGGCAGGGGCTGATGTGACTGATATACTCTCTGTAATGTGTGTGTACAGGGTACATGTGATAGGGAATAGGAGTGCAAGCTCACTGGGGCAGGGCTGATGTGACTGATATACTCTCTGTAATGTGTGTGTACAGGGTACATGTGATAGGGAATAGGAGTGTAAGCTCACTGGGGCAGGGGCTGATGTGACTGATATACTCTCTGTAATGTGTGTGTACAGGGTACATGTGATAGGGAATAGGAGTGTAAGCTCACTGGGGCAGGGGCTGATGTGACTGATATACTCTCTGTAATGTGTGTGTACAGGGTACATGTGATAGGGAATAGGAATGTAAGCTCACTGGGGCAGGGGCTGATGTGACTGATATACTCTCTGTAATGTGTGTGTACAGGGTACATGTGATAGGGAATAGGAGTGCAAGCTCACTGGGGCAGGGCTGATGTGACTGATATACTCTCTGTAATGTGTGTGTACAGGGTACATGTGATAGGGAATAGGAGTGTAAGCTCACTGGGGCAGGGGCTGATGTGACTGATATACTCTCTGTAATGTGTGTGTACAGGGTACATGTGATAGGGAATAGGAGTGTAAGCTCACTGGGGCAGGGGCTGATGTGACTGATATACTCTCTGTAATGTGTGTGTACAGGGTACATGTGATAGGGAATAGGAGTGTAAGCTCACTGGGGCAGGGGCTGATGTGACTGATATACTCTCTGTAATGTGTGTGTACAGGGTACATGTGATAGGGAATAGGAATGTAAGCTCACTGGGGCAGGGGCTGATGTGACTGATATACTCTCTGTAATGTGTGTGTACAGGGTACATGTGATAGGGAATAGGAGTGCAAGCTCACTGGGGCAGGGGCTGATGTTGACTGATATACTCTCTGTAATGTGTGTGTACAGGGTACATGTGATAGGGAATAGGAGTGTAAGCTCACTGGGGCAGGGGCTGATGTGACTGATATACTCTCTGTAATGTGTGTGTACAGGGTACATGTGATAGGGAATAGGAGTGTAAGCTCACTGGGGCAGGGGCTGATGTGACTGATATACTCTCTGTAATGTGTGTGTACACGGTACATGTGATAGGGAATAGGAGTGCAAGCTCACTGGGGCAGGGGCTGATGTGACTGATATACTCTCTGTAATGTGTGTGTACAGGGTACATGTGATAGGGAATAGGAGTGCAAGCTCACTGGGGCAGGGGCTGATGTGACTGATATACTCTCTGTAATGTGTGTGTACAGGGTACATGTGATAGGGAATAGGAGTGCAAGCTCACTGGGGCAGGGGCTGATGTGACTGATATACTCTCTGTAATGTGTGTGTACAGGGTACATGTGATAGGGAATAGGAGTGCAAGCTCACTGGGGCAGGGGCTGATGTGACTGATATACTCTCTGTAATGTGTGTGTACAGGGTACATGTGATAGGGAATAGGAGTGCAAGCTCACTGGGGCAGGGGCTGATGTGACTGATATACTCTCTGTAATGTGTGTGTACAGGGTACATGTGATAGGGAATAGGAGTGCAAGCTCACTGGGGCAGGGGCTGATGTGACTGATATACTCTCTGTAATGTGTGTGTACAGGGTACATGTGATAGGGAATAGGAGTGCAAGCTCACTGGGGCAGGGGCTGATGTGACTGATATACTCTCTGTAATGTGTGTGTACAGGGTACATGTGATAGGGATTAGGAGTGCAAGCTCACTGGGGCAGGGGCTGATGTGACTGATATACTCTCTGTAATGTGTGTGTACAGGGTACATGTGATAGGGAATAGGAGTGCAAGCTCACTGGGGCAGGGGCTGATGTGACTGATATACTCTCTGTAATGTGTGTGTACAGGGTACATGTGATAGGGAATAGGAGTGCAAGCTCACTGGGGCAGGGGCTGATGTGACTGATATACTCTCTGTAATGTGTGTGTACAGGGTACATGTGATAGGGAATAGGAGTGCAAGCTCACTGGGGCAGGGGCTGATTGTGACTGATATACTCTCTGTAATGTGTGTGTACAGGGTACATGTGATAGGGAATAGGAGTGCAAGCTCACTGGGCAGGGGCTGATGTGACTGATATACTCTCTGTAATGTGTGTGTACAGGGTACATGTGACAGGGAATAGGAGTGCAAGCTCACTGGGCAGGGGCTGATTGTGACTGATATACTCTCTGTAATGTGTGTGTACAAGGTACATGTGATAGGGAATAGGAGTGCAAGCTCACTGGTGCAGGGGCTGATGTGACTGATATACTCTCTGTAATGTGTGTGTACAGGGTACATGTGATAGGGAATAGGAGTGCAAGCTCACTGGTGCAGGGCTGATGTGACTGATATACTCTCTGTAATGTGTGTGTACAGGGTACATGTGATAGGGAATAGGAGTGCAAGCTCACTGGTGGCAGGGGCTGATGTGACTGATATACTCTCTGTAATGTGTGTGTACACGGTACATGTGATAGGGAATAGGAGTGCAAGCTCACTGGGGGCAGGGGCTGATGTGACTGATATACTCTCTGTAATGTGTGTGTACACGGTACATGTGATAGGGAATAGGAGTGCAAGCTCACTGGGGCAGGGCTGATGTGACTGATATACTCTCTGTAATGTGTGTGTACACGGTACATGTGATAGGGAATAGGAGTGCAAGCTCACTGGGGCAGGGGCTGATGTGACTGATATACTCTCTGTAATGTGTGTGTACACGGTACATGTGATAGGGAATAGGAGTGCAAGCTCACTGGGGCAGGGGCTGATGTGACTGATATACTCTCTGTAATGTGTGTGTACAGGGTACATGTGATAGGGAATAGGAGTGCAAGCTCACTGGGGCAGGGGCTGATGTGACTGATATACTCTCTGTAATGTGTGTGTACAGGGTACATGTGATAGGGAATAGGAGTGTAAGCTCACTGGGGCAGGGGCTGATGTGACTGATATACTCTCTGTAATGTGTGGTGTACAGGGTACATGTGATAGGGAATAGGAGTGCAAGCTCACTGGGGCAGGGTCTGATGTGACTGATATACTCTCTGTAATGTGTGTGTACAGGGTACATGTGATAGGGAATAGGAGTGCAAGCTCACTGGGGCAGGGGCTGATGTGACTGATATACTCTCTGTAATGTGTGTGTACACGGTACATGTGATAGGAATAGGAGTGCAAGCTCACTGGGGCAGGGCTGATGTGACTGATATACTCTCTGTAATGTGTGTGTACAGGGTACATGTGATAGGGAATAGGAGTGCAAGCTCACTGGGGCAGGGGCTGATGTGACTGATATACTCTCTGTAATGTGTGTGTACAGGGTACATGTGATAGGGAATAGGAGTGCAAGCTCACTGGGGCAGGGGCTTGATGTGACTGATATACTCTCTGTAATGTGTGTGTACAGGGTACATGTGATAGGGAATAGGAGTGCAAGCTCACTGGGGCAGGGGCTGATGTGACTGATATACTCTCTGTAATGTGTGTGTACAGGGTACATGTGATAGGGAATAGGAGTGCAAGCTCACTGGGGCAGGGGCTGATGTGACTGATATACTCTCTGTAATGTGTGTGTACAGGGTACATGTGATAGGGAATAGGAGTGCAAGCTCACTGGGGCAGGGGCTGATGTGACTGATATACTCTCTGTAATGTGTGTGTACAGGGTACATGTGATAGGGAATAGGAGTGCAAGCTCACTGGGGCAGGGGCTGATGTGACTGATATACTCTCTGTAATGTGTGTGTACAGGGTACATGTGATAGGGAATAGGAGTGCAAGCTCACTGGGGCAGGGGCTGATGTGACTGATATACTCTCTGTAATGTGTGTGTACAGGGTACATGTGATAGGGAATAGGAGTGCAAGCTCACTGGGGCAGGGGCTGATGTGACTGATATACTCTCTGTAATGTGTGTGTACAGGGTACATGTGACAGGGAATAGGAGTGCAAGCTCACTGGGGCAGGGGCTGATGTGACTGATATACTCTCTGTAATGTGTGTGTACAGGGTACATGTGATAGGGAATAGGAGTGCAAGCTCACTGGGGCAGGGGCTGATGTGACTGATATACTCTCTGTAATGTGTGTGTACAGGGTACATGTGATAGGGAATAGGAGTGCAAGCTCACTGGGGCAGGGGCTGATGTGACTGATATACTCTCTGTAATGTGTGTGTACAGGGTACATATGACAGGGAATAGGAGTGCAAGCTCACTGGTGCAGGGGCTGATGTGACTGATATACTCTCTGTAATGTGTGTGTACACGGTACATGTGATAGGGAATAAGAGTGCAAGCTCACTGGTGCAGGGGCTGATTGTGACTGATATACTCTCTGTAATGTGTGTGTACAGGGTACATGTGATAGGGAATAGGAATGTAAGCTCACTGGTGCAGGGGCTGATGTGACTGATATACTCTCTGTAATGTGTGTGTACAGGGTACATGTGATAGGGAATAGGAGTGCAAGCTCACTGGTGCAGGGGCTGATGTGACTGATATACTCTCTGTAATGTGTGTGTACACGGTACATGTGATAGGGAATAGGAGTGCAAGCTCACTGGGGCAGGGGCTGATGTGACTGATATACTCTCTGTAATGTGTGTGTACACGGTACATGTGATAGGGAATAGGAGTGCAAGCTCACTGGGGCAGGGGCTGATGTGACTGATATACTCTCTGTAATGTGTGTGTACACGGTACATGTGATAGGGAATAGGAGTGCAAGCTCACTGGGGCAGGGGCTGATGTGACTGATATACTCTCTGTAATGTGTGTGTACACGGTACATGTGATAGGGAATAGGAGTGCAAGCTCACTGGGGCAGGGGCTGATGTGACTGATATACTCTCTGTAATGTGTGTGTACAGGGTACATGTGATAGGGAATAGGAGTGCAAGCTCACTGGGCAGGGGCTGATGTGACTGATATACTCTCTGTAATGTGTGTGTACAGGGTACATGTGATAGGGAATAGGAGTGCAAGCTCACTGGGGCAGGGGCTGATGTGACTGATATACTCTCTGTAATGTGTGTGTACAGGGTACATGTGATAGGGAATAGGAGTGCAAGCTCACTGGGGCAGGGGCTGATGTGACTGATATACTCTCTGTAATGTGTGTGTACAGGGTACATGTGATAGGGAATAGGAGTGCAAGCTCACTGGGGCAGGGGCTGATGTGACTGATATACTCTCTGTAATGTGTGTGTACAGGGTACATATGACAGGGAATAGGAGTGCAAGCTCACTGGGGCAGGGGCTGATGTGACTGATATACTCTCTGTAATGTGTGTGTACAGGGTACATGTGATAGGGAATAGGAGTGCAAGCTCACTGGGGCAGGGGCTGATGTGACTGATATACTCTCTGTAATGTGTGTGTACAGGGTACATATGACAGGGAATAGGAGTGCAAGCTCACTGGGGCAGGGGCTGATGTGACTGATATACTCTCTGTAATGTGTGTGTACAGGGTACATATGACAGGGAATAGGAGTGCAAGCTCACTGGGGCAGGGGCTGATGTGACTGATATACTCTCTGTAATGTGTGTGTACAGGGTACATGTGATAGGGAATAGGAATGTAAGCTCACTGGTGCAGGGGCTGATGTGACTGATATACTCTCTGTAATGTGTGTGTACACGGTACATGTGATAGGGAATAAGAGTGCAAGCTCACTGGTGCAGGGGCTGATGTGACTGATATACTCTCTGTAATGTGTGTGTACAGGGTACATGTGATAGGGAATAGGAATGTAAGCTCACTGGTGCAGGGGCTGATGTGACTGATATACTCTCTGTAATGTGTGTGTACAGGGTACATGTGATAGGGAATAGGAGTGCAAGCTCACTGGTGCAGGGGCTGATGTGACTGATATACTCTCTGTAATGTGTGTGTACACGGTACATGTGATAGGGAATAGGAGTGCAAGCTCACTGGGGCAGGGGCTGATGTGACTGATATACTCTCTGTAATGTGTGTGTACACGGTACATGTGATAGGGAATAGGAGTGCAAGCTCACTGGGGCAGGGGCTGATGTGACTGATATACTCTCTGTAATGTGTGTGTACACGGTACATGTGATAGGGAATAGGAGTGCAAGCTCACTGGGGCAGGGGCTGATGTGACTGATATACTCTCTGTAATGTGTGTGTACACGGTACATGTGATAGGGAATAGGAGTGCAAGCTCACTGGGGCAGGGGCTGATGTGACTGATATACTCTCTGTAATGTGTGTGTACACGGTACATGTGATAGGGAATAGGAGTGCAAGCTCACTGGGGCAGGGGCTGATGTGACTGATATACTCTCTGTAATGTGTGTGTACAGGGTACATGTGATAGGGAATAGGAATGTAAGCTCACTGGGGCAGGGGCTGATGTGACTGATATACTCTCTGTAATGTGTGTGTACAGGGTACATGTGATAGGGAATAGGAGTGCAAGCTCACTGGGGCAGGGGCTGATGTGACTGATATACTCTCTGTAATGTGTGTGTACAGGGTACATGTCATAGGGAATAGGAATGTAAGCTCACTGGGGCAGGGGCTGATGTGACTGATATACTCTCTGTAATGTGTGTGTACAGGGTACATGTGATAGGGAATAGGAGTGCAAGCTCACTGGGGCAGGGGCTGATGTGACTGATATACTCTCTGTAATGTGTGTGTACAGGGTACATATGACAGGGAATAGGAGTGCAAGCTCACTGGGGCAGGGGCTGATGTGACTGATATACTCTCTGTAATGTGTGTGTACAGGGTACATGTGATAGGGAATAGGAGTGCAAGCTCACTGGGGCAGGGGCTGATGTGACTGATATACTCTCTGTAATGTGTGTGTACAGGGTACATATGACAGGGAATAGGAGTGCAAGCTCACTGGGGCAGGGGCTGATGTGACTGATATACTCTCTGTAATGTGTGTGTACAGGGTACATATGACAGGGAATAGGAGTGCAAGCTCACTGGGGCAGGGGCTGATGTGACTGATATACTCTCTGTAATGTGTGTGTACAGGGTACATGTGATAGGGAATAGGAATGTAAGCTCACTGGTGCAGGGGCTGATGTGACTGATATACTCTCTGTAATGTGTGTGTACACGGTACATGTGATAGGGAATAAGAGTGCAAGCTCACTGGTGCAGGGGCTGATGTGACTGATTATACTCTCTGTAATGTGTGTGTACAGGGTACATGTGATAGGGAATAGGAATGTAAGCTCACTGGTGCAGGGGCTGATGTGACTGATATACTCTCTGTAATGTGTGTGTACAGGGTACATGTGATAGGGAATAGGAGTGCAAGCTCACTGGTGCAGGGGCTGATGTGACTGATATACTCTCTGTAATGTGTGTGTACAGGGTACATGTGATAGGGAATAGGAGTGCAAGCTCACTGGGGCAGGGGCTGATGTGACTGATATACTCTCTGTAATGTGTGTGTACACGGTACATGTGATAGGGAATAGGAGTGCAAGCTCACTGGGGCAGGGGCTGATGTGACTGATATACTCTCTGTAATGTGTGTGTACAGGGTACATGTGATAGGGAATAGGAGTGCAAGCTCACTGGGGCAGGGGCTGATGTGACTGATATACTCTCTGTAATGTGTGTGTACACGGTACATGTGATAGGGAATAGGAGTGCAAGCTCACTGGGGCAGGGGCTGATGTGACTGATATACTCTCTGTAATGTGTGTGTACACGGTACATGTGATAGGGAATAGGAGTGCAAGCTCACTGGGGCAGGGGCTGATGTGACTGATATACTCTCTGTAATGTGTGTGTACACGGGTACATGTGATAGGGAATAGGAGTGCAAGCTCACTGGTGCAGGGCTGATGTGACTGATATACTCTCTGTAATGTGTGTGTACAGGGTACATGTGATAGGGAATAGGAGTGCAAGCTCACTGGGGCAGGGGCTGATGTGACTGATATACTCTCTGTAATGTGTGTGTACAGGGTACATGTGATAGGGAATAGGAATGTAAGCTCACTGGTGCAGGGGCTGATGTGACTGATATACTCTCTGTAATGTGTGTGTACACGGTACATGTGATAGGGAATAGAGTGCAAGCTCACTGGGGCAGGGGCTGATGTGACTGATATACTCTCTGTAATGTGTGTGTACAGGGTACATGTGATAGGGAATAGGAATGTAAGCTCACTGGTGCAGGGGCTGATGTGACTGATATACTCTCTGTAATGTGTGTGTACAGGGTACATGTGATAGGGAATAGGAGTGCAAGCTCACTGGTGCAGGGGCTGATGTGACTGATATACTCTCTGTAATGTGTGTGTACAGGGTACATGTGATAGGGAATAGGAGTGCAAGCTCACTGGGGCAGGGGCTGATGTGACTGATATACTCTCTGTAATGTGTGTGTACACGGTACATGTGATAGGGAATAGGAGTGCAAGCTCACA